>NW_021145872.1:0-50000 GCF_002837175.3 Physeter macrocephalus | reverse complement strand
CCTCTGGCTTCATCCTCTCCAGGGAATGCTCTTTTCCTGACAATGTGCTCAGGCCCCTACTTCTTTAAAACAAACAAACCAAAAATGATCAGTGCCTTTCATTTGACTTTGCTCTCATATCCCTTTAAAATTTTGTGTAATCTTTCTCAATTCCCTGAAACCTAGTTTCTGAGATTTACCAATCTAACAGCTATTCTCTCAAAGATTACCCATTACCTATTTTTTATTACATCCAATGATTCTCTCCATTCACATCCCTCTTTACTTCTCCGAAGCATCACCCGCTGATCTAGTCTAGTCACCCTGCTTAGGTTTACATGTGGCTTGAACATTTACTAGGCTAAGCTACTTAGCTTACCAAGTCTCAGTTTCCTCTTTTGTAAATTGGGAATAATAACAGATCATACCTCATAGGGCTTTTCAGAATTTTTTGGTAAAGATTAAGTGAGATAATCCACGTGAAACAGTCAGGACAATACTTAGCACATAATGTAACTCAGTACTTGTAAGCTATCTCCCACTCTTACAAACCTCCTTCTGTAATCTGGAAAATACGGTAAAATGAAAATGAGAAAGAAATAAACACTGTTAACATCTGGCTAATTTTTTTCAGTTTATTTTCTATGCATACTGTTTCTATTGTTAAGGTTATATCACATATTCAACTCTCTGTTCTGTTTTTTAAAACTTAATATTACAATAAGGATATTTTAAAAAACCTTTGTAATAGTTTTTAATGACTGCATAACATTCCACTGAATGTACCTCAATTAACTTACTGTTCCTCTATCATTAGACATTATGATATTTCTAATTTTTTCCACTAATTATTAACACATTTACTCCCCTTGTAAATCTGGATTAAATCCCACTGACTGATTACTCCATTCATGTAACTACACAAATAAAAGTGGCTCGAAAAAACATAAAACCATGCCAACTATTCTCCCTTTATGACCTCAGGTAGGCCCTCAGTATCTCTTAGTAAGCCTATAACAAGTTCCCAGGCCTATTTGCTTTCTTCTAAGCAATTATTTCACACCTTTCCTCTGTTCATAACATCAAGATCATTTTCCCCCAACTCACCTTCAGTTAAAGGCTTCACTTCCTATCTCACTGAGAAAACAGAATCGGACAGAAGAGAAAGTCCAACTGCGCCAAGTTCTGTATTTATCAGCACGACCTGCATCCGTGCCCTGAGCTCTGCCTTTCTTTGCTGCTGTGGATAAAGTGTCCATGCTCTAACAAGACCCCCGCCTCCTCAGCACCAGGTCGCACACTCTGCCTCCTTAAAGGGTGCTGCTCCCGGCAGTCGCTCACTCTCCCTCGGGCAGCGTCAGCTTGCCCCCCTCTCTGATTATTCCCATTCAGCACATACACGTGTAATGTTGCCCATCTTTAAAAAAAAAAGTCCTCCCTTGACCCTGCCTCCCCCTCCAGCTGCGCCCTATTTCTCTGCTACTCCTTAAAGCAAAACAACCAGAAAGGGTTATCTAAACTCATCATCTCTAACCCCTCTCCTCCCATTTTCTCATAAACGTATTCCAATCAGGCTTGATTCCCTCGGCTCTGAAATAGTGTTCAAGGTTACCAGCCATTGCCATATTGCTAAGTCCAGCAATTAAATATGTAGCTGATCTCTCCTTTCCCTTTTGAAATTTCTCTTAATTTAGCGTCTTTGTTCACTTTCTGCCTCAACAACTAGTCCTTAGTTTCTTCTACTGGTTCTCTCTCATTCTCCCAGCCTCTAAATGTTGGACTGTCTTAGGTCTTATGTCTTGAAACTGCTTTTCTTCTCCATCAATACTTACTCCAATCTCACGGCTTTAAACACCCTCTACATGCCGAATATTAAATCCCAAATGTGTATCGTTAGCTGGAACCTCTCCCCTGAACGCCACAATCATATAACCAACAGTCTAAACGTTCTCCTCTCATACTCTACCCATCTCAGTAAATGACAACTCCATTATTCTAGTTGCTCAAGTCAAAAAGCCTTATTTATAATCATCCTCAATTCTTTCTCGAACCCTGTAAATCCAGTCCAGTCCGTCAACAATCCTGTTGGCTCTACTTTCAAAATTCACTCAGGACCTAACCTTTTATGATCACCTCCACTGCTATCACCCCAGGTAAGCTGCCTGGTGTTATTTTATTAGCCTCTTAATTAGTCCCCTGCTTCTTCCCTTCCCCCTTACCGTCCCTGCTCACCACAGTACATACACTTTTAAAATGTCAGACCATGTCACTCCTGTGCTCAAAACACAATGGCTTTCAAGCTCACTCTCTCTGAAGCTAAAGTCTTTACCGTGACCCACAACACCCTAGATCAGTGCTTCTCCAACTGAAATGTACATCCGAATTACCTGGGGATCTTAAGAAATGGATTTCTGATTCAGTAGTTTGAGGATGGGTCTTCCTCCTGCATTTCTAATAAGCTCCTAAGTCATGATACTAACGCTCCTGGTCTGAAGACCACTCTGAAGAGCAAGACTCTAGAATAATCTGCACCACTTCCCACCTGACCTCTCTTTCCCTAGAGTACTCCCCTCCAACCACATTGGCATTTCCCCACCTCAGGGCCTCAGCACTGGCTTTCCTGTCTGCTTAGAATGCCCTTCCTTGAGAATCTGCATGGTTAACTTCCTCACTTGTATGGTCTCTGCTCATATGTCACCTATCAACAAGCCTTCTCTGATCATCCAACATAAAATGCTAGTCCATAACCTGGCTCACTGGAATCTTTTTTATCTTGCTTTATTGTTCTCCTTGGCATTTACAACCATCTGACATACTCCATATTTATTTATTACTTGTTGAAAGACTTGAGAGAAAGAACTTTGTCACCTTGGCTGCTTTATTTACTGTTGTATCCCCAGTGCCTAGAACACTGCCTGGCACATAGCATAACACCAGTAAATACTTGAACAAATTAAATGACCTGATCTTGTGTATTTATAGTAGAACTTGTATTTAGGGTTCTAAATACCAAAAGCAATGCAATTGTTATAAAAAGGACTCTTAAAAGGAACGAGCATTCATGTAACAAAGTGATACATAATAACAACTGAAGAACAGTTTGCTAGAGTGTGCAGCTTGTGCCACTGGTGATGCACAGATCCACACAATATGGAGAGAATGGTCTCTCTGTGGACACCCATCAGACAACTCCACACTCTGCCCTCTTCCTTGCTTACCAAATGGTGATACGTTCGGGTTTAGGGAAGCCTAGGTAATTATCTTGATCAATTTAGCCAATCTGGATAATTCCATTCCCCTTACCAGTAGTTAGGGAAATAGGCACCTGATCCAATTCTGGCTAAGTCTGTTATAAGACTTCTGGTAGTTTTAAAACAAGAAAGAAGAAATAGCACAAGACAGAAAAATCCCTTCTTCTACTTCTGCACATCAGAGCAAGGAGCTGTCATCTGGCAACAATGATGGGAAGGCCAAGAAGAAACAAGCTGGAATTATATTATCAAAGTGCTTGATAATTAATGAACCCTACTTGTTGTAGGACATAACAAACAAAGTAGGCTATTATCCAGATAAGGAAACCAAGGCACAGAGAGAATCAGTAACTGTCCAAGGTCAGAGTAGTGGAGCCAGGATTCAAATCCGGGCAGCCTGGCTCCACAGACTTAATCTCTACTCTCTATAACTCTCCAAAGCAATCTAACTGACACAAGACACTTCCAAGAAGTACAGAGACATTATGGATGGGGTCTTGTTGATAATGCATGAATTGTTCTCGGTCATCACTAGGTTTCATTGGGCAACTGCACTGCACATAGATTGTACAGTGTTGCAACTGTGCACATATGCTTTTTTCCATTACTGCACGCTCTTGGAAATGTGATCTAGACTCTAAAAAAGTATTACCTGAAACAGGTCAGGTCAAGTGCCAGACATTCTAGGAGCTATCTTCTCCTACAACTCTTAAAACCACCAGTACTTTATTTTGGCATACGGTAAGAAGTCAAGATCTAAAATAAAATTCCCCCCAAAGACTAACCATACACACCAAGACTGTTTATTGAATTACCTAGAGAAGGTGGTCAATGAATATACTCTTCGTGTAATGCAACGCTAGGGAGAAAACAGTAAGGAATAGGAAAGACATGTTCCGTGCCCCCATGGAGCTTAGTGGTGTAGTGGAACAGACAGACAATATAATCACATGTGGGTGGTTGTTTTGAAGTGCCAGGCACAGCGGCAGCTATGGAGTCTTACCTTTAAGGTGCGATGGAAGATGTCTGATGGACAGTACCTCTTGCACGACATACTGATTCACCCCTCCACTTTTCAACAACTCCTCTGGGGATAAGGGCAGATGGAACTCATACAGTTGGGGAGACATCTTTCCCCCAGTGGCTCACAGGGCTAGAAGCCAAACAGCAAACAAGTCAGGGTCTATATCTAAGGGTCACCTTTTTAATCTGGTTCTATTATTCCCCTCCTCCGATACATAACACTTTTTAGTCTTACATCAAGCTAATAACATTATCTTAGAGCGTGTGAGATTAAGCCTGGACTAGAATCTAATTCTAGTTGTGACTCTGACACTTGGCCATGTCACTTAACCCCCTGGGCCCCATCTGTCAAACAGGATTACTGATCTCTGATTATTTTACAAAATTTCTCTCAGGATCAGAGTCAAGGGGTATTAAAGTATTTAAAGAACTGTAAAGTGGCATATCGATGCGTTAAGTTAGCATTGCTATTTCTGTTTTTATGGGCAAAACTTCTTAGTATATAGACACTGTCTCATCTGAGGCCAGAACGGTGACCCAGTATGGGCTAATGGGCTTCCTGTCTCCAGAATGAGAGAACATGAACATTCACTATTTGTCTACTCTGTGCCAGGTTGTTCTGTTCGGCTATTTGAACGTCCTATCTGATCTAAGTCTCCAAATGCCAATCTCATGAAGTGCACAGTAATATAGCTCAATTTACAGATGAGGAAACTGAGACTAAGAAAGGTTAAGCGAAAAAAAAAAAAAAAGGTTAAGCGATTTGCCCAAATTCCACTGCGGATCTATAAGACTTACTGTTTCTACCACGTCGTACCACAAGGACACACCCACTAGACCTCCCAGCCCAATACCGCGTCCTACAGCCCGGTGGCCGATTTTCCCGGCCTCTCCTTCCCCGCTCCCCCTGAACACCGCACCTTACAAGAGCACTTCGCCAGCCGTTCCTCCAACTCGGGCTGCAGGGCTGAAACGAAGGAAAAACCGTGGAGGGCACAAGACGCACCAATCTGCGACGCGGCACTCCCGCGGACAGAGAGACCGACCAATACCCGCCAGGCGGAGGCAAAAACCCGCCTCCGAGCCTGGCGCCGCGCGGGCAAAGCCACAAAAGTGCAGTTCAAATCCCAACGGCCGCAAGGCGGCCAATCGCGACGCTCGCTGCAGACACCGGCCAATCAGAGCGCAGGAGCCGGAAGGCCCGAGGAGGGCGGGGCCTAGATTCCGGCTCCCACCCCCGCCGCCGTAGTCTTGCGGCCGCCTCCTTCCCCACAGGGTCCTCCTTTTTCGCGGTCGGTGGAGAGGAGGCCCTGGCGGTGCCTGCCGGGGATGCCGCGTTTGTAGCTGGGCAGTGGCCGTGCCCCTGGGACCGTGACCCACTCCGTCACCCCCAGGACAGGAGGCAAGTTCAGGCCGGCAGTTAGAAGGCTTAGGCTCTAGTCCAGGTTCCGCCATGTCCTCTGCCTTATGACGTCCAGCAGGTCACTTCACTCCCTCAGCCTCAGATTTCCTCCCCTGTCGAATAGGGGGAATAAAAACAGCTACAGCGCAAAACTGCTGTGGGGCACAGAGAAAGGAAGCTCTGGGTTCCAGGTTCTGGACCTTCCTCTCCCTCATGAGGGACGCCCACGGAAACAGGAAAGGGTGAATTTGTTTGACCTTCACCTTTGGGTGGCCCTAGGCAACGAGACGAGCCCCTCAGCTCTTCCGGAGCTCCAAACCTTCCGGCGGACAGGCCGGAAGCGCCTCGGCTGGGCGGGGCGTCAAAGACCCTCTGCAACGGAACTGGGGGGCGGGGCTCGTGGCTGGGGAAGGCGGGGCCGGGCTGGGTCTCACCCGGAGCTGCCTGGGTAGAGCCCAAGATGGCTACGTGCATGTAGTATCCTGGTGAACCCAGCGGGGACGGTTCTTGTTCTCTCCTTGAAGGCCACGTCGGGCCCTCCCTCCTGTGCTTGTGAGGTGGGCTGTTGTAGGGGAGAGAGGAGAGCAATGGCAGGGAGCCTCTCTTTGGTGGCAGGCAGCCTCTCTTTGGTGGCAGGCAGGAACCTATGGGGCCAGGTGCCGCTGGCCTGCAGAAGCTTCTCTCTGGGTAAGTGGCTGATGCAGAAGGACGCCCCGAGAGCTACTTCTCAGTGAGCGGCTCAGATTCATTCCTTTTCTTCCCCATCCCTAGGTGTTCCCAGATTGTTCCATGTGAGGGTCACCCTCCCGCCCCGCAAAGTGGTTGATCGTTGGAACGAGAAGAGGGCCATGTTCGGGGTATATGACAACATCGGGATCCTGGGTAAGACTCGACTCCGTAGTGCAGAATTTCAGAACGGCAGTTATGCCGTAGTGACTATCTTTTTTCACTTGTGTAGAAATGGTACCTTCATCAATAGTAAGAACAAACACGTGGCTATTTATGTTGTGTTCGGCACTGTTCTGTGTGCCCCGCATGCATTAACACATTTAATCCTCACAACCTTTTCACTTTGCAGGTGAGGAATCTGAGGCACAGGGAGGTTAAGTAGTTTTTCCAAAGGCTAGTAAATGGCAGGGCCAGAATTTGAACCCCAAGCAGTCTTGCTCCAGAGCCTGTGCTCTTGTTACCCTAGCGTAATGTGTCTTGTCTCTAGGTGCTGCTCAGGGAGATGCAACCGTGTTGAAGGCTTAGCTGGTGGGGGCTGGGTTCTCTCCTCTTGGAACTAATACCTTCTCTCACATTACACAGGAAACTTTGAAAAGCACCCGAAAGCACTGATCAAGGGCCCCATATGGCTTCGAGGCTGGAAGGGGAATGAATTGCAGCGTTGCGTCCGAAAGAAGAGAATGGTTGGAAGTCGGATGTTCACTGATGACCTGCACAACCTGAACAAACGCATCAGCTATCTCTACAAATGCTTTAACCGACGTGGAAAGTACCGGTAGAAGAGAATGCTGGGAACTGTGGAAGAGGTGTATCTATCACCCAAGAGAAAGGGAAAGTACTTTTCCACATGAGGAAAGGGATTTGTATGCTCTCAGGAATAAAATGGGACTTCTTTGAAATCTGTTATCCACATCTTTATTTTCCTCTAGATGCTACTTTTACTCATTCACGCGACTAGGAAGTGGAACTCATCCCTAAGTCTTATAGTCTTAGGTTTGGACGTCACCACTTGCCCTTTGCAGTCTAGCCATACCTATGGTGTTTAAAAACTAAAAAATTATTGTTGGCATCTTTTGATGTTTGGCCCTTCATCTATTGAAAGTGGTAATTTTAAATTGCCCCACAGTGCCATCATGTTAAATGTATTTTTAAAAACCCTTCCGCACTGAAATGAAGTATAATAGAAAAATGGAATTATACTTCTGCACTAATCTTGTCAAAAAGTATTTATTGAGTACCTTTTCTGAGCTGAGAACTGTAGGAAAACCAAAATGTGATATATCCTCCCCCCATGCTTTTCTAGTTATGTGTATAACGTTACAGTCTCACATGTACACTTTAATATGAAGCATTAAGTACCATATGAGTGGTTTGCTTGAGTGTTTCCTAAGCCTAATTGATCGTCGGAATCTCTGGGTAGTTTAACAATTTAAAAATTCTAATCCCTGCCCCCAAAGATTTGTGATCTGTAGAGCTGAGCTGAGTCTTGTGGGTCTATGTGGGTGGGTTGTTTTTTTTTTAATAATTTTTTAAAAATGTATCCATCCGTATACGACATATGGACATCCATATAGGATATATAGACATTTCAAATTAAGAGTAATCATGGACTTCCCTGGTGGTGCAGTGGTTAAGAATCCGCCTGCCAATGCAGCGGACACGGGTTCAAGCCCTGGTCCGGGAGGATCCCACATGCTGCAGAGCAGCGAAGCCCGTGCACCACAACTACTGAGCCTGCGCACTAGAGCCCGCGGACCACAACTACTGAAGCCCGCGTGCCTCGAGCCCGTGCTCCGCAACAAGAGAAGCCACCGCAACAAAGAGTAGCCCCCACTTGCCATAACTAGAGAAAGCCTGTGTGGCAACAAAGACTGAACGCAGGGCTTCCCTGGTGGCGCAGTGGTTGAGAGTCTGCCTGCCGATGCAGGGGACACCGGTTCGTGCCCCGGTCCGGGAAGATCCCACATGCCGCGGAGCGGCTAGGCCCGTGAGCCATGGCCGCTGAGCCTGCGCGTCCGTAACCTGTGCTCCGCAACGGGAGAGGCCACAACAGTGAGAGGCCCGCGTACCGCAAAAAAAATAAATAAATAAATAAAAACACACGTGCAGAAGACAATACACATTTTGCAAAAACACAAAATTATAAATATCAAACAATTTATAATGTCTATGGCTGGGGAGGGGAATAAGGAAAAACAGAATTATAAAATGAAATGAAATCTTTCTGTGCACAAGTGGAGATCATGGGTCATGAATTGAAGAGTAGCAGTTAACTCCACCTTCTGTACCTGAGGGCCTCCAGAAAAACCATGTTCTATTTTTGTCTTCAGGGTGATTCATGCTTTAAGAAACAGTCATATTTGTTTACTCCTGTTGGTTTCTTAAACTTATCAGTATTCATAACAAGTCAAACACTTTAGCATACTTGCAAGTCCCTTTTGGTATTTTCATCACATGTATGTGCAACATCTATGTATGATATTTGTCGTTTGTTTTGGGAATCTAACACATGTGCTGGTTCAAGATAGCTGTGTTAGTTTTCTGGGGCTGCTGTAAGTACCGTAAGTTGGGTAGCATAAACAACAGAAATGTATGAACTCATGGTTCTGAAGGTCAGAAGTCTGAGACTAGGCATCACCAGGGCCGTCAGGCAGAATTTGTTCCATGCCTCTCTCCTCGCCTCTGGTGGTTTGCTGGCTATCTTTGGTGTTCCCTGGCTTATAGACATATCAGCCCAATCTCTGCCTTGATGTTTACAAGGCGTTCTCCCTGTGTGTGTGTCTCTCCAAATTTCCCCATTTTATAAGGACACCAGTCATACTGGAGTAGGGGCCCACCCTACAACAATATGACCTCATCTCAACTAATTACATCTGCAATGAAACTGTGTCCAAATAAGGTCACATTCTGAGGTCTGAGTGTTAGGACTTAAACATAAAAACTTTTGGAGGATGCAACTGAACACATAACTAGAGCCTTCAGTCTCCCCAAGGTATTCTTATGCCTTTGTCTTTGTTAATTCTTGAGATTCATGATTCCTTATAGCTTCCATAGATTCTTCACGTGTGATTTTGGAAGAGGGAGTTGGTGGCCCTTACTAGTTAACTTGTTAGGAAGATGGGTTTACACTCCCCAGTGTCCTTTCTTATAGCCCCTATCCCTCACGCCTCTTCATTATAGTTATATCAGCATTTTGGCTTAAATCAGTAGACAGTGTTTACATTATTAGGACTATTAAATATTGTTTACTACTGAGCCAAATGGTGTACTGTGGGATACCTTACGTTTCTCATATTTAAAAAAAAACTTCTTGATATCTTTATTGAGATACAATCCATATGCAATTCACCCAATTCAATGGCTTTTAATATATCCGCAGAGTTGTGCATCCAAAACCACAATCAATTTTAGAACATTTTTAACATGACCCCAAAATGAACCCCCTGCCCCTTAGCTGCCACCATCAGTTCCCCCTTCCTCCCAGTTCTAGGTAACCACTAAGCCAATTTCTGTCCCTGTAGATTCTTGCCTGTTTTGGATATTTCATCTAAACAGAATCATACAACATGTGATCCTTTGTGACTGGCTTCCTTATCTTAGTGTAGGTACAAGATTTCCCCATGTTGTAGCAAGTATTAGCACTCCACTTCTCTTATTGCTGAATAGTATTCCATTGTATGGCTCTTCCACACTCTTATTTATCCATTTATCAGTTGGTGGACACTTGGGTTGTTTCTACTTTTTGGCGATTCTGAATGATGCTGCTGTGAACATTCGTGTACTAGGTTCTGTGTGGGCATTTTCATTTCTCTTGGTTAAATACCTAGGAGTGGAATTGCTGGGTCACATGGTAACTCTGTATTTAACTGTTTGAAAAACTACAGGCTCTTTTCCAAATTGGCTGCATTATGTTGCGTTTCCACGAGCAGTGTATGAGGGTTTAATTTCTCCAACATTTGGTTTAATCCTCATCAACATTTGGTACTACCTGTCTTTCTGATTATAGCCATCCTAGTGGTTATAAAGTAGTATCTCATTGTGGCTTTGATTTGGACTTCCTTGATGGTTAATGATGTGGGGCATCTTTTCTTGTGCTTTTTGGCCATTTGTATATCTTCTTTTGAGAAATGTCAGTTTAGACCCTTTGCCCATTTTCAGATTGGGTTATTCATTGTTTTATTACTGAGTTGGAAGTGTTCTTTGTATGTTCTAGATACCAGTACTGTATCAGATACAAATATTTTCATTTGCAAATATTTTCTCCCATTCTGTGGGTTGTCCTTTCACTTTCTTGATCATGTCCTTTGAAGTACAAAAGTTTTACATTTTGCTGATGCCCTGTCTATTTTTCCTTTTGTTGCTTGTGTTTTGTGGTCATATCTAAGAAACCATTGCCTATCCAAGGTCATGAAGACATACAGCTGTGTTTTCTTTTAAGCGTTTTATAGCTTTTAGCTCTTTCATACATTATCAGTTAATGTTTGTGTATGAAGAGGGGTAGGGATCCAACTTCATTTATTTTATTTATTTTTTTTTTTGCTTATTGCTATCCAATTATCCCAGCACCATTTATTTATTTAAATATTTTAGTTATTTATTTATTTATTTATTTACGTTGTGCTGGGTCTTACTTGCTGCACTTGGGGATCTTCTTTGTGGCACGTGGGATCTTTGTTGTGGCATGTGGGATGTTTTAGTTGCGGCATGCATGAAGGGTCTAGTTCCCTGACCAGGGATCGAACCCAGGTCCCCTGCATTGGGAACACTGCGTCTTACCCACTGGGCCACCAGGGAAGTCCCCAAGCACCATTTATTGAAAAGACTATTCATTCCCCCATTAAATGGTCTTGACACTCTTTTTTTTTAAATTAATTAATTTATTTATTCATTACTTTTGGCTGCGTTGGGTCTTCGTTGCTGTGGGCGGGCTTTCTCTAGTTGCGGTGAGCGGGGGCTACGCTTCGTTGTGGTGCGCGGGCTTCTTGTTGCAGTGGCTTCTCTTGTCACGCAGCACGAGCTCTAGGCGTGCGGCCTTCAGTAGTTGTGGCACGCGGGCTTGGTAGTTGTGGTTTGCGGGTCCTAGAGCGCAGGCTCAGTAGTTGTGGTGCATGGGCTTAGTTGCTCCGCGGCATGTGGGATCTTCCCAGACCAGGGCTCAAACCCCTGTCCCCTGCATTGGCAGGCGGATTCTTAACCACTGCGCCACCAGGGAAGTCCCGTCTTGACACGCTTGTTGAAAATCAATTAATGTAAAGGTGAGATAATTTCTCGTTCTTATTCAACTTTTTGTTTTCCCCTAAGTTTATAATTACCTCTTTTTCAAAATATAATTTTCTATGTATCTAGCTCTAATTTTTTCCGCATATTGCATCAGACTTGTAAAGTACTTGTTCATATTCTTTTTCAAATATTTAAACATGTCAGATGCTTTACAGGTTTTTTTTCCCCCTCTGGAGACTGTCCTGCAGTTTCCTCCTTCCTCCTACTTCAGTCAGGACAGGTTGTTTCTGGGTCTGTGGTGTAGCTTTCATTCCAAAGATTTCCTTCACCAGTTTTGTGTGTGGATCCAGCATTCCATTCCCTAGCTCTTCTGCCTTTCTCTTTCCTGTTTACCAGAGCACATCTTATAGTAGCCTACTTGGAAAGAGAAGTAAAAATTTTCACTCCTTGCAGATCTGAAAGATGTCTATATTTATCTTATATTGGTACGTATTGGTCTTATATTCATTTGGCTGGTATAGAATTCTAGGGTAATGCTCATGTTTCTTCAGAATTTTAAAGGCAGTGTCACATAATCTATCTTTTAATACTGTATTGAGTTGCCATTCTCATTCCTGTTCCTTTCTCTCTCTCTCTCTCTCTCTTTTTTTGGGGGGGGCATGTCATGTGGCACGCAGGATCTTAGTTCCTGACCAGGGATCCACCAGGGAAGTCCCTTTCTCTCTTTTTGAAATCTTTTAGGATCTTCTCTTTTTCCCTAATATTCTGAGATTTCACAAAGATGTGTCTTGAAGCGATTCTTTTTCTTTCACTATGCTAGGCACATAGTGTACTATGTAATCCAGAAAGACTTGTTCAATTCAGAAATTTTTTCTTGTATTTCTTTTGTAATCTTTCTCTCTCATACCGTTCTCTCTTTTTAGAACTCCTATTAATCAGACGTTGAACTATTTGGCTTGATTTTCTAATTTTCTTACTTCCAATTTCCATCTTTGTTGGCTCTTGCTCCTGGGTCTTTGCTCCTTATTTGTTTCCCATTTTTTTTTTTTTTTTTTTTTGTGATATGCAGGCCTCCCTCTGCTGCGGCCTCTCCCGTTGCGGAGCACAGGCTCCGGACGCGCAGGCCCGGCGGCCATGGCTCACGGGCCCAGCCGCTCCGCGGCATATGGGATCCTCCCAGACCGGGGCGCGAACCCGGTTCCCCTGCATCGGCAGGCGGACGCGCAACCACTGCGCCACCAGGGAAGCCCAATTGTGGGGTTTTTTTTTGTTTGTTTGTTTCCCATTTTTGACCAAAATTTATTTTTCTTGGAACTATATCTGTGGAAATTCCCCAAGGCCTAGATTGAAGCTCAGCTCATCCAGAGACGATTTGCATTGTTTCAGCTGGTGCTTGGTGGCACTGTCAACCTGGAACCATTTTAAATTCCTGCTATTTTGTTTTTCGGACCAACAAGGAATTCAGGCAGAAAAGCCACAGCTTTGATTACAAATTGTCTGCATATATTTAAAAGAAAAAAGAAAAGATCTCTAGTAGGCACTTAGATTCCAGATGAGCACATTTTCTATGCAGTCCCCTAGGGGCAGTTCAGGTGTTAGCATATTTTAAATCCACTCTTACATGAGGATATAGTCCTCTGGGGTTCTGGTGTTATAGTGGGGGCCTTCTATTAGATTTCCAACCCTATGCAGGCCCTGGGTTCTGTCTCCTATGCCACAGTGGCACCCTATGAGGTCACCATGCCTAAATTCAACTTTTAAGCAAACGCCCTCAAGGCAAAACAAGCTTCAGCGCTCAATTTACCTCTCCAGGTACCAGCTTGCACTTAGTTTTTTGGTCCTTAAATAGTCTATTTTCTTGCCAGTTTACACAAATGCATTTTTAAAATGATCTATTAGGCAAAGGACCTAGAATAGCTAAGCCAATTTTGAAAAAGAACAATAAAGTGGGAAAAATAATTCTACCTTATATTAAGGTTTACCATAGCTACAGTAATTAAGATAGCGTGTTATTGGCAGAAGGACAGACACATAGGTCATGGATCTGAATAGAAAACCCAGAAACAGACCTGCACAAATATGCCCAACTGATTTTTGACAAAAATGTAAAACAATTCAATGGAGGAAGGATTGCTTTTTCAACAAACAGTCCTGGAGCAATTGAACATCCATTGACAAAAAAAAGGAACCCCGACCTAAACTTCACACCTCATACAACAATTAGCTCAAAATGGATTATGGACTTACATATGAAACAAAACTGTACAACTCTTAGAAAATAAAATAGGAGAAAATTATGAGACTCTAGGCCTAGGCAAAGTGTGACACCAAAAGTGATGCATTAAAGGACAAGCTGATAAATTGGATTTTAAAATTAAGAACGTTTGCTCTACAAAAGATTCAGTTAAGAGGATGAAAAGACAAAAGATAGACTGGGAGAAACCACTTATCTGACAAAGTACTTTATCTAGAATATTTAAGGAATTCTTAAAATTCAAAGGTAAAAAAAATGAACAAGCCAATTAGAAAATGGGCAAAAGACATGAACAGATCTTTCACCAAAGAGGATATATAGATGGCAAATAAACACATTAAAGTATGTTCAACATCATTAGCCATCAGGGAAACAAAAATTAAAACCACAATGATATATCACTAAATAACTATCAGGATGGTTAAAATTTTTTTTAAAAAGTGACAACAACAAATGCTGGTGAGGATGTGGAAAAACTGGATTCCTCATATGTTGCTGGTGGGAATCTAAAATGGTGCTGTCATTCTGGAAAACAGTTTGGCAATTTCTTATAAAACTAAATATGCAATTACCTTATTACCCGGTAATTGAACTCTTGGGCATTTATTCTAGAGAAATGAAAATTTATGTTCATGCAGAACTGTACATAAATGTTCATAGCAGCTTTATTTGTAATAAGCCCAAACTGGAATCAGCCCAAATGTCTTTTAAGCAGGTAAATGGTTAAACAAATTGTGGTATATCCGACCACAGAAATACTACCCAGCAATGAAAACTATTTACACACACAACTTGAATAGATCTCGAGGATATTAAAAAAAAAGCCAATCTTAGAAGGTTATATACTGTCTGAGTCCATTTATATAACATTCTTGAAATAAAGGTATAGAGATGAAGAACAAATTAGCAGTTGCCAAGGGTGCGGGATCCGGGTGGGTGTGGCTATAAAGGGATAGCACAAGGGAGCCTTGTGGTAATGTAATAGTTCTGTATCCTGATTGTGGTGGTGGTTACAGGAATCCACACACACATTGCATAAAACTACACACACACACACACACACACACACATGCACACACACACAAATGCATGTAAAAGAGGCAACATCTGAATAAGCTCTGTGGATTGTACCAATGTCAGTTTCCTGGTTTTAATATTGTGCTGTAGCTAAACAAGATGTTACCATTGGGGAAAACTGCGTGAAGGGGTACAGGGGAACCCCTCTGTACTTTTTTTTTTTTGCCACCTCGTGTGAATCTGGTGGGCATATTTAGCCATTCATGCTGCCTGAAACAATTCCTTCCATTCTGTTTGTCTTTGAGGGTTTATAATTTGTTTTCAGTATTTACCAATTTTCATTTTGATGTAGTTTCAGAAGGGGCATGGGATAAACACATATGATCAATACATTTGTGTTTCTAATTGTTTAAAGGTTTTAAGCAGGGTTGTAACATTTGGGTAGACCACCCTGGCGGTTTCTTAGAGGATGGTTATAAGTGAGGGCAAGGTGAAACAGAAAGATATTATATTTCATTAATTTTAAGAGGCACTTGGCACTTTTTTTTTTCATTTTAACATCTAAATTGGGATGTTCGACTATAACTATTAGCCAGAACAGTCATACTGTATCTGTCATACTGGCTCATAAGAATCACATTTTGCCAGATGGGTGTCTGAGGCTTGGAAGAAAATTCCAGAGACAGAAAAGGAACATCCCTCTAAGAAACGCTGCATCACCAAAGCCCCTGACGGCGCGTGCGCAGAGGGACCACGTTGTGTGGAAATCATGCACACCAGTCAAAAACATGAATCATAAGAGTCAGTGTTTGAATGTGAAGTTTTATGAACACTGTTACCATGTCACTCTTTTCTGTTTTCCTTTTTATGTATTTTCACGAGAGTGAAGCATGATAAAAATCTACATCTATAGACACCTGCACTTTAAATAAATATAAAATAAAAAAAATTCGAAGTGATAAGAAAGCATTATGTCACAGTTGATTTGCTACCTTTTTACTTATCGGGACATAAAATAATAGTTTTACAAATGATGGCGTCCAGGTAAGGGATAATAATCTGAAGCAGGACAGTGAGTGAGACGAGGGGAGAATCCCTGAAATACTAAGAAGGAAAACTTGAATTATTAGAGGACAGGTAAAGATGAACGGGGAGGAAATCTACGATAGTTTCCAAGTTTCTGGTTTGGGCGACTGAATCGATGTAGTAAGCTACCCGGGAGGGATAGGAGAAGCAGGTTTGGCGAGGGGGAGTTAAAATTAGGATACACTGCGTGAGGGGATGGTTGGCTGTGTAGAACGGATGAACGGAGCTCTCGTATTTACTTTGGCCACAGGAGCCTGCGGCTCTGCCTTGATGGATTCAGCCTCCTCAGAGCTGTCAAAGGCGGGGAGGTGGGGTGGAGGCCGGCCAGGTCCGAGCGCCAGCGCAGTGCCTAGACCACCGTACCTCCGCCGCTCCCGGGGCTCCAGAGTCCAGGCCGCAGAGAGCCGGGGCCCGCCCACCGCTGTCAGCGGAAGCGGCGTGATTGGCTGGAGACGCCGGCGCCGGGGGGCGTGAGCGGGCCCGGACTTAAGGAACTGCTCAGCGATTGGCTGGGAGGCACCAAAAAGGCCTAATTCAAATTGTTGGAGCCGCCCTTCCAGGGAGCGGGCGCCTAGTTCCACCCCGCCCCATCGCTTAGTTAGACAGGTACACAAACCAGAGCTGTATTGGTCAGATCCTTCCGGCACCGCTCCTTTCCCGAGTCAGGATGAGAAGAGAGCTGTGACTGGCAGATTTTCAGGGGCGGGCACTCTAGGCCTTATCCGGGCTTCGCTTCGGGACTGGCTCCTGTCCTGGGCGTGGATTGGGCTGCAGCGTTGTCAGCGTGATCCGGGGGCGCGGCCAGCGCTAATAAAGAGGAGCCGGGGTTGCAGCTGCAGTAAGTTCCACCGCAGCTAGAGCTCCGAGTGGCCGTCTAGAAGCGGAGCTCGGCGGTGCGGTCGGCTTCACCGCGGTGTTCCCCGGCCGGGTGTCTCGCCGCAGCCTCGGGAGAGGAGACGGACCTCTCCTCCTTCTGTCGGAGACATGTGAGTTGACCCCGGTGTGGGGGGGCGCGACACCTTGCCAACTCTCACCCCAGCGCCGGACTCTGCGGGACCGAAAATGGCGCATTGCAGCAGCTGCGGCGACGCGGGGAACCACCGCCGCGCGCCGCCCGCAGGCCGAGCCACCCCCGGGGAGGGGAGGCAGCACCCCATTCCTGCACCAGCCGCAGCCGGCACCCCATGGGCGGGGCAGGGGCGCGGGGGTCCCACATTCATTGCCCCCTCTCCTCTCACCTGCGGGGCTCCTCAGTCGAGTCTCGGGCGAAGGTGGGGCGCGGAGACACCCGGGAGGGGGCTCCAGGCCCTTTCTTGTCGTTGATTGAAGCTGTGCTTGGGGCCTCTGGAAGGACAGTCATGGGTGCACCTGCCAGTTAGTAACTTAGGTTGCTCTGCAGTCTCTAGATTTGTGTACGCCCCTCACCCCGACCGTGACGAGTAGCCCCCTCTTGGTAGTGAGCAAAGCTCCAGAAACTTATCTGCCAGTTCTCTGGCGCCAGGTGAGCAGCTCACAAAGACTCAAGGGGCAGTGGCATGTGATTCCAAGCATCCATTCATCCCAAGGCCACCCGTATAGGAGGTGTTTTCCTGTCATTGAGTCTTAGCCAGGTACTTTGAAGACAAATAGAGCTAAGGATCCCCGCCTCCCCGCCCCGCCACTTTCCCTCAATACATTCAATTTAGTCTCTAATCATCAATTTAGTCATCTGACCATGGTCACCCCATCCCAAGATCCTGAGGGAGAACTATAGTTAGACAAATGAAGAACTTCCCTTTCTTTCTTGGAGTCCTGGCCTGGTCCTAGATGTATTTGTGTTGCTTCTCTTGGTGACGAAAAGGGAAAAGATTTACTTACGTTACATAAGGATTATAACTATCCCTGGATATGTTACTCCTGCGTGTTCCCAACTCCCAAGAATAAGTGAAATGGTCCCTGCAAATGCTTTATAACGATTTCCCTTTTTCTCTCTTTGATTTCTACAGTTTTAACTGTATATGATATTCTACGCGTTTTGGCCAAGCCCTAGGATTCCTTGTGTTTTCATTTTGGGGAGGGGGAGCCTCTTCAGCTGACTGGTTCCCAGTAGCATCCATGTGGGATGATAGGAAGGAGATGGGGAAACGGTGGTGACTAGAAGGGCATCACGAGGTCTCTGACCTTAATCTTGTCATTGGTGCCACCAGCCTGGACTGCTTCCAAGACCAAACACTGGCTACTTCCTACTCATTGAATTTTCCACTTTCACCAGAGAACTAGATTGTGTGGCACAGTAGTAGCATAGGAGTCTGGTGGCTGCCACGGTGTTGTATCTTTCCTTTGCCTCCTTTGTGCCTTAAAGGGAAATGGGAAAGCAGTTCTTTCAGCCAGGATGAGTCAGGTGTAATCTGCTAGTATAACCTCTCTGAAGGGTTATTCTCTTTTGAGACTGAAATTTACTTACTTAGAGAGGAGGAACTTCTGGGTATTAGTTCTATTGTGAGTAGTCAAGGCTTTTCCTTTTTGGTGACTTTGTGATGGTTTCATCCGTAGTGCGTTTACTCTTGGACTGCTCCTATGAGGTAGGCTTTGTGAGATTCTGCTTCTCGTTGAGGAGTTCTTATTGTAATTTCTTTTCTCCATCAAATTGGAGAGATCTCTCTCCTACCTGTGACTTCTTCCTTGGCAGAGAAAATCTCATGCCTTAGGTTAGACTTCAGGGAATTCTTGAGGAGGTGAATTTAGCTTCCATGTGTTGGGACGTGGAGAGGAGTTTATTTTGAGGATCCCACACTGGATTATTCTCCCCTAAGGCTAAGGGAAAGGGAGTATGGTCTCTGTGCATAGCAGTGTAAACCAAGATTTCTAGTTGGGACATCAGGAACTAGGAGAGTCTCCTGAGACTGGATGCCAAATCTAAAAAAGGAAGGGACAGGCTGTCTCTGGTGCATGTACACTGAGGACCATTTCCAATATTTCTGCTCCCTGTCTATGCTCTTGGAACACTTTCACAATTGACACAATTGCTTTGGGCCCCAGTTCTATCTAAGTGAAACCCCAGTCTTCTCTGCCAAAAAGCAAAGCAAGCAAACAGTCCTGACTCACTGCAACTACAGAGCCTTTGGTGACTCTCCACGTCGTCCTTTCAGTGGCCACGATATACTAATCATTGCATGAAACAACCAATAACTGGCTCCCCTTCAGCAGAGCCTGTCAGCTTGGCCTTTCTTTTTATGTTCAGGCTTTGCAAAAAAAAGAGTTGTTCAGTCTGTAAGCTTGTCCTGAGGGTTGAGTTTTTTTGTAGGTACTTCTCCTGGATTGGAGTTTTCCAGTTTGATTTCATGTGAACGGCTTCTGGGAGGCAGAGAAATGCCATTTAAGCCAAGACTGGCCCATTTGTCCCTGTGGCCAGTGTGCCAGAGGATGTGTTTGAGTTTGGGTCAGAGGATAGCCCAAACGAGAGCTCTTGATGCCACCCTGGATGTCGCTGAGCCCCATCTGTTACAGGATCTTTCATCTTTTGCTTTGGGCCTCTGTGCTGCATCTCCCCACTTGGTATTGCCAAGGAGCTGGAATCCCTTGTACTTGCATATAGCCGTATCACACCTTGCTTTGGTGACAGGGGTGAGAATGTATGTGATTCCTTTCTTGTCTTGGTCACTCTGTGCACTTCTCTCCGCAGGTCTGCGGCAGCTCAGCCACCCACCGAAGGGGCAGAAGGGGCTGCCCCAGGTGGGGGTCCCCCTGGCCCTCCTCCTAATACGACGAGTAACAGACGACTACAGCAGACCCAGGCACAAGTGGAGGAGGTACATGGATAGCTTTTTCTCTAAGAGTTTCCAAGTCATGGAAATTGGGAAACTTCTCTTTATCTAGAGGGGCAGCTAAAGGCTCCGGGAGACAGGGCGCCCCTTAGAGTTAGGCAGGGCAGACTCGCTGTTCTCTCCCCGGCTCTGGGGGAGCTTAGCCACTTTGTTCCTGCGCCCTGCTCAGGTGGTGGACATCATGCGTGTAAATGTGGACAAGGTCCTGGAGAGGGACCAGAAGCTGTCAGAGCTGGATGACAGAGCCGACGCTTTGCAGGCGGGCGCATCACAATTTGAGAGCAGCGCCGCCAAGCTAAAGAGGAAGTATTGGTGGAAGAACTGCAAGGTGAATGTTCTTGTCCTCTCCCCCTTATTCTCCTGGGTCTCAACACATAGGAGGTGGGAAAACCCTCAGGTTCCACAGTCCGTCCCTCTCACCATCTGTGCCCTGCAGGACCCGGGAGGCAATGTGGGAAGCCTCCTTCTTGAGCTGCATTACCCGAATTGGCCACCAGGGTACGCTAAAGTGCTCAGAACCACTAACTGAGGGCCAGGGGAGACCCTGAGGAGTTTGGAGGGGTTAGTCGAGCTGCCTTTTCCCAAAGGACCCCTGGAAAAATTCTTACCTGACCCTTCCTGAGATACACCAACATCGACACAATGGCTGGGGTAGCTATATATTTAAATACCTGCAGCTTTTGGGAATGAGCTGAACACTTTTTGATGGAAAACGAACCAGCTGACTAAAGATCCAAAGTCTGCACCTGCTCTGGTGTTCCTTTAAAAGCCTCCAGGCAACAGGAACTAGGAAAAAAGGAGCAAGCTGCAGACCCTCTCATGTTTCTGAGAAGCTCCAGCTGTGGTGCAGGGGTTACTGTCTGATGGGGAGGGGCACGAGGGGTTGGGAGGCCTTCAGCTGTCCTGGGGGGGCGTGTGGCTTCTTCCACTGTCTGAGTCCCTGGTCCTGGCTCCTTCCTCCTTCCCCACATCCACGGGCTTGTTTTTTGTCAATGTTTCTTCAGATGATGATCATGCTGGGAGCCGTCTGTGCCATCATCGTGGTAGTTATTGTAAGTAAGTATCGCTGAGGTCGCTGGTGGGGTGAAGCGGTGGGAAGGTCCCAGCGTCTCCTCCCAGCCCTACCTGCCTGCCTGCCTGCCTGGGGAGTGGGGCTGCTCTGACTGAGGTATGGAGATCGTGGCCAGGGAAGCATCATCTGGTTCGGGAGGGCGGAAGGGCAGAGGTGAGGGACTTCCTTGATGGACAGGCCCTCACTCTGCAGGACTGTGGGGGAAGGTGGTGGCTCCTGTTCTGAGGGAGTGGGCTGTGCTCCTTCGCACTGGCTTGGGTCAGAGGGAGACCGTGGGGATGGGACACCTACAACCACACCTGAGTGTCTAGTAACCTGATGTAATTTGCCCTCTTGTTTTCTCCTGTCTCTTTCTCTTTTCCATCCGGGACTTCCTGATTCCTGTGTCCAGTCTACTTTTTTGCTTGAGAATGTGCCACCCCTTCCCTGTTCTCCATTGCCATCCAAACTCATGTCCCTGTCCTGCTGTTTCTCCCCAGAACTTCCCCATCTGCCTTCCTCCATCCCAGCCCTGCTTCTCCATCGCCCACTCCTCGCCTTCTGTTGCTTTCATTTGCTCTCTGTCCCACGACACTGGAAATGCTGCTTGTGGTGCAGTCTTGAATTAACTACCTGAAGAACAACAGCTGGCATCTCCTTCCTACCCTCTCACGTTCTCTCAAGTTCCCCCAAAGCCAAAAGGAGCTGGAGGCCAAGGGATGGGGAAGGGGCGTAGCTGAGGTGACGTGCTCAAGAAGGGGCCAAGACTGGGACGAGGAGAAGAGTGTTGTGCCCGTGGTGTTGCCAGAAAAGGCCAGGCTGCCGGCCGGAGGAGGCTGGGAGCAGCTGGGAGGGGGCCCCCTCACCTCTCCTGTGCCAGGCCTGCAGAGGAGCCTGGGCCGGGCCCAAAGTCCAGCTTGGTCCTGGTGCAGGACTCTTTTAGAAAGTCAAACCTGTTTTTCACAGTTATTTCCCGTCTGTTAGTCTAAGGTCTCCTATGTCTTCAGGGATCTTACAACCTTTTACTTTGTCCTCCAGAGACCTGGAGAACACGTATCAATAGCGAAAATTATCAGGATTCTCGTTCCCATCCTAGAAACAGTCCCACAAGCTCATACCTGGAAGGGGCTCTTGTCCACGTTTTCTACAGCATTCTGGATTGCTCGTGAGGGCATCAAATACTTTCATTCAGCCAAAGGTTGAGCCTGTCAATTTTAGTTATTGGCATAGATAATGAGAGAATGCCCATTAGTTATAAACAGCGCGTCAAGGGCCTAATCTGAAAATACCAAGCTTGGAGGAAGCCGCTTCTCACCCTCTTGTTACAAGCGTCCCGTACCTCCCTTGCTGTTGATGGAGGATGAGGTGTCGGAGGGGAGGAGCCCTGGACCCTCTGGGAGTCCTTCCCCCGACACCACCCCCGCGTGCTTGCCAAAGGCAGGGCTGAGGAGAGAGGCCCTTCCTGAGGCCCGGCCGCTCCTGAGCACTGGGAGAGTCCGGTGCCCCCGCCAGCCTTGGGGTGGAGGTGGAGCCGCCAGCGGACGGGCCTGCTTGGTGACTGCTGTGCCACCACGGCGCCTTCTCATCTGGAGCGGCCCCTCTGTTCTTCCCGCAGTATGTTCCCCTTCCAAAGCACCCCTGCCCGTCTGAATTCCCTTTCCCTTCCTCCTCTTTGCATGGTTGGTGGCACAGACAGTGGGACCTGAGGATGGAGCTGCTCAGCCTGTCTCGGGGGCCAGTGCTGGGCTTCAGGAAAGGGCACTCAGTGGGACAGACCCGCGTGACAGGGCGGGAGGGCCGGCTGGGAAGAGAACGGGGACCGCCCCACGTCCCTTCGTCCCTTCGGTCCACCAGTCCACCAGCAGGAGGAGGCTGGGCCAGGCTCGCTTTCCACGCAGCAGCATTTCGTTCCGCAAAACCATCCTTCCTCTCCCTTTGCCCTGTTCCCACATTCCCTTCGTCCTGCCCCAGGGCGGGACGGAAGAGCTGGACGAAGGCAGTTTGTGTGCCCTCCTAACGGCCCCCCTCGAAGGCCTCCGCTCTCCTCTGGGCTCCCCTTGCCTAACGCAGGGGGTCACTGCTGGAGAAGAACCGCCACTGTCCTCGATGTGTCCCAAGCCTGGAGCAAATCCGCCCTCTTGGCCCGCCCCATCACAGGAATCACTTCTGGGTTTCTGTCCCATCTGTCCCAGGTGTAGTTGGCTTTGTTCTTCTGGGGACGTTAGCCCTTCTACTCTCTTTCTCACCCTGCCCCGTACCCCCCTCTTCTGTGTCTTTGCCGCCCCCCTTCCCTCCCACCACCCACGTGCAGGAGCAAAGATGCAACCAAGCCTGGGGCTCGGCGGCCACGCGAGGCCGTCTCTCCACGGCCCCTCTTGGGTTTGCCGTGAGACCCTGTGGCGTCCCCGCTGTGTGTCTGTCATCACCTCTCCGTCTTTTTTTCTAACCCCACTCTCCTACTTGTACAGAAATAAGAGTTGTACTTCCACCAAAGGCATGTGGCGTATTTACCAGTTTCCTGTATTCTGAACAAAGGCAAAACAAAAATACAACTTCCTACCACTAAACCGACTTGGCTGTTGTTTGGGTTGGGGTGACCGCAGCAGGGCGGAGGCGTCTTGTTTCTCTCTGGTTCCTTTCTGATGGTGCTGTGCGCCGGAAGGGTGGCTTACGGGTGCTGTCGGTCTTCTCGAGATTCAAGAGCCGGGTGCTGGCAGGGGAAGTGGTCTCCGCTCTCAGCCTCCGTGCCCGAAGCAGCCCAGCTCTTCAGGTGTGGGCGGCAGGAAGCCGCGGCAGGAAGCTGAGAGGGCATCTCACGGACAGACACCCGCAGATCTGCCGCCTCTTGCCTCCAGGTCCTGGGCCAGGCCCTGAGGACGCCCCCAGGGAACACGCTCTGCTCCCCACCGTCCCCATGCATAGCCATCCTCTGCCAGGTTCCACTGTGCTGACCAGGCCCGTTTTAAAATGACTGAAAGGAGAACTCTGTCCCCTGCAGCCGAGGCAGTGACGGGTGTGTAGGTGTCCTGAAATGCCCAGCAGCTGTCCAAAGGTGCAGGAGCTTAATCGCAGCTCAAGGTTACACTGAGCGACTGAGGGGGGGCCCAGGGCTGCCTCTGATGGTCTTCGTTTCACACCTCAAACGCTCTGCCAGCCGAGCAGCGAGGCGCGGCAGGGCGGGCCCCAGTGTGGGGAAAGACAGGAAAGTGGAAAAGCTCTGCTTCCGAGGACATGAGGGCTTTTACCGGGACAGAGTTCAACGATTGTGCGTGGCCGTCCAACCCCCATCCTGTTCCACTGGACCTCATCCGCTCCTTTCTTAATTTTTTTCTGTTAATATTTTCCTACCACCGCGCCTCAAACCTGGCTTATGTTTTAACCTCCACCCAGCCCTCCTGCCTTCCTGCCACCCTCTCGCCTCGTCACGCTTTCCCCCTTGGCACCTCAGCCCGGGGCATGCAGTGAAGGCAGGCAGAGGCCTGCAGAAAGCCAGAGCCACAGTCAGTGATCTGTACCTTCTTCGTATCTTTCTTGGGGCCTCTTTGAGTTCTGGGACTCAGCTTAGAGTCCTTCTGGGAGAATGTGACTCTCTCTTATATCTAAGGCAGGAGAGTGGCTACCCGGAGTGCCTCGGGGTCCTGGCAGGCCTTGGTGAGGTAGCTAGGAGAAAACGGGAGGGAAGGAAGTTGGTGTCAGTTGGGGTAAGCCCAGGAGCTGGGGGCTGGGGGGGGGCCGGCTGGAGCTCCGGAGGCTTGGGTTTCATCCCTGGTCTGGGTGTGACGGCACTCAGAGCAGCTGATCTCCAAGTGAGTTCGGTCAGGGCCAGAGCCGAGGATGCCCAGGCTCTTTCTTACCTTGGTGTCTCTGCAGTCCCAGGAACAGCAGTGCCAGGAGGAAGAGGCTGCTGGCAAAAAGGACTCCGAAGGCCATCCTCTGCTCTGTAGGTGACAGAGGTGTGGACGGGGATCAGTGGCGGGAACCATACTGAGCCCTCACGTGCAGCGTCTGCCCCGGCAGGAAGGACAGGGTGCGCGCGCGCCTGGGTTCAAGCGTCCCCGGTCGAGGAGCTCCTATCAGGTGTTCTCCTGCTCTCACCCAGCGACCAGCACACAGTGGCGCCGGGACCCGCTCAGGGTGGACGTCCGTGTGTCACTCCACACAGAATCCTCCACCTCTTCCCACCTCAGGACCACCTTTTTTCAAACGGCTTTGCACGGGAGATTTAGTTGAGATTAGCTGGCGATAGTTAAACTGGAATTGTGTAAACAACTGGGGAGTGATGTAAGCTGAGGCAAAACCCCCGTTTCGGGGAAGCTTACAGTCTCGGGAACCACCAAGTAAGGCATTTCGAGGTGCCGACTCTTTATGGTTTAAGACCTTTCGAAGACATTCTATGGCCTCGGGATGAAGTTCCAGCTTGCAGGCCTGTTGTTACCTGCCCACCGACAGCAGGAGGGGGTGAGGCTGCGGGGAAATCAGTCTGCCTATCTTTCACGTTGTCTGTTTTACCATTTCCTAGGCAGCGACCTTGGGCAAATTACTGAACATCTGCAAGTATCAGTTACTCATCTCTAAATGGGAGGAGTGAGAACCTGTGCAGGCCCCCATCTGAGCGCTCAGCGCGCTGCTGGCTTGATGCAGACGCCCAGTGGATACCAGCACCTCTCGAGCTTCGCAGCCACAGCCCCCTTTCCCCACGCACCCTTGCCTCTAGCCGTGCGGGCCCCCCAGTTCTTTCTAGCCTGTTTTATAATGAGGCCTTCACACGTGCCGTCCCCTCCGTCCTGGTGTTCCCTGCCCCCGACCCAGCTCAGCAGGCTTGCAGGCCTCCCTCGGTCATCTTCCCTGACTGCCTCGTCTGTCCCTCCCGCTGGGCTAAGCTCCTCGAGGGCAGGACGAGGAATTGTTCAGCCTTGGTCTCCAGCTCTCGGCAGTGCCTGGTACCCCAGAACTCGGGGGGTAATAAAGTCTCGGAGGACGTGGGGTGGGACCTCTGGAGGCTGTCACCTTGGGAAAGCAGCAGCCGAGGCTGTGGGAAGCAGAACAAGGCCAGAGGGCAGGAGCCGTGAGCCCAGGTGTGGAGGTGGGGAAAGGAGGGCACTCCCATACCTGGTGGGGCAACCCAGGTGTTGGCCCCCAGGGGCTCCTCCAGGGAGACGTGGGTGACTTGGCAGGTGTAAGTGGCACCCACAGAGCCAGGCTCTGCCGTCAGGGAGGAGGAGATGCTGTAGGTGCCTGCCATGCTCTGCCGGAGGCTGGAGTAGGAGGCGCCGGAGACTGGGGCCGGGGCTCCACCCAGCTCCTCCCGGATCCACGTCACAGTCACATCCAGAGGGTAATAGCCAGTGACACTGCAGACGAGGGTGGGTGGCAGAGCTTCGCTCGCCAAGCTCAGTCGTACTTTGGGGGCAGCTGGAAGAAAGGAGAAATAAAATCCCACAGGCATCACCGGGACAGCAGAGGAGCCTAGAGCCTTCCCCTCCTGCTGAACGTAAGAGCAGGTTGTGGAGGCGGAAGTTTCCTCCTCAGTGAGGTGCAGGGCGGCGGGGGGGATGGTGGTGGCGAGGGGTCCACCTGGATGCACGACATGAGGGGGTCCGATTCCCACAGGTAACTGAAAAACAGCAGCAAAACCAACTAAAGGTTGGCCTGCCTCTCAGCGTCACTACGAGCCAGTGACGTTAAAGGCTGTGCTCGCCGAAACAGTCCTCCCGGTCAGGACCGCTCCCCCGCCCCTCCTTGGTTTGCTGCTGCCCCTCCTTTGGGTGTGGTCCAAAAGGACTGCGGCGACTGGACACAGCCAGCCAGCGCAGGGCAGCAGGATTCTGGGCTGGGAAACTTCTCAATGGAGTTATCTAGAGCCTGACGGGAAACTCCCTCTAATGCCATCTGCGCTTCTAGGATGGAGATGGCGTTCAGGCTGTGGGAGTGGGGTCTGCCTCTCAGGAAAGTGCCCTTGCGTTTGATCCCATGCTGGAAGGCACTCCCAACAGGCATATCCCTTTCCCTCTTCCCGGCATAACTGAGTCCTGGCCTCACCTTGGACGTCGAGCCGGATGATCTGTTGAGCTCGGTACAGGGAGGTTGTGATCTGGCAGACGTAGGCCCCCTCATCCTTCAGGGTGAGGCTGGGTAGGGTGAGGGAGGCGTCCCCAGCCATGAGCAGCTGCTGAGGCTCCAGGGTGGCGCCCTCCCGCCTGGCCTGCCCCTGCCCCGTGGTCCAGAGGTACACCAGCTGGCCACTGCCCTTATGCTGCAGCCGCCACTCCACGCTGGTGATGCCCAAGCCTGGTGCCACGGAGAAGCCACAGTGCAGGGAGGCCGAGGACCCCAGCAGGAGATTCAGGGATGGGGTCTGTGTTGTCACCTGGAACTCCACTGTGGGAGAAAGGGGTGATTGTGGGCCGCTCCCTCCGTGAGGCCACCTGATCTCCGAGCTGTGGCAGAGGCTCGGGGTGTGTTGAAAGGCAGCACGCATGCGTGGTACTCTTGACCATGTTGGAGTCACTTACCCCTTGCACAAGCTGACGAAAGTTATGGACCAGGCAAATACATATGCAAAATTATGGCTTACTGGGACTTCCCCGGTGGTCCAGTGGTAAAGAATCCACCTTCCAATGCAGAGGACGCAGGTTCGATCCCTGGTTGGGGAACTAAGATCCCACGTGCCGTAGGGCAACTAAGCCCGCGCGCCACAACTACAGAGCTCACGTGCCTCAACGAGAGAGCCCGAGTGCCGCAAACTACAGAGCCCACGCGCCACGACTAGAGACAGAAAACCTGCACGCCACAACTTGAGAGAAGCCCACGCGCCACGACGAAGATCCCGCATGCCTCAATGAAGACTCCGTATCCTGCAACTAAGACCCAACGCAGCCAAAAAAATAAAAGAAAAAATTTATATATAAAAAAAATTATGGGTTACTGTTGACCCTCAGGTAAGAACTACTGGAGGACTTCCCTGGTGGCGCAGCGGTTAAGAATCCGCCCGCCAATGCAGGGACACGGGTTCGTGCCCTGGTCCGGGAAGATCCCACGTGCCGCGGAGCGACTAAGCCCGTGTGCCACACCTACTGAGCCTGCGCGCCTAGAGCCCGTGCTCCGCAACAAAAGAAGGCATCGCAATGAGAAGCCCCTGCTCGCCGCAACTAAAAGAAAGCCTGCGCGCAGCAACGAAGACCCAACGCAACCAAAAATAAATTTTAAAAAAAATTAAAAAAAAAAAAAAAAAAAGAGCTACTGGAGTTGCAGTCAGCTTTCGGAAGCCCGGCTCTTCCACTTAACTCCCTCTGTGGCCTTGGGCAAGGCCCTCAGCGTTGCCGAGCTCATCTGCTTAGAGCAAGGCTGCTGAGGAGACTAAAGGAGACAGAGCTTAAACAAGCACACAGTGGTGGTGTCTGGGCCAAGCGTGCTAAACCCCAGTCTAATGAGGAAAACAATCAGACAGATCCAAATGCTGGGACATCTACAAGACAGTGGCCCGGCCTCAAAATAGTTCAGGCTCTGAAGACTGTTCTGGAGTAAAGGAGGCTGAAGGGACAGGACAACTAAATACAATGCACAATCCCTGTCTGAATCCTGGACTTCAAAAACCAAACCCAACCCCCCAAGGCTATAAAGAACACTACAAGGGCAATTGGAGAAGTTTGAATTTGACTTCATATTTGATAGGATTATTGTATCAATTTTAAAATGCCTTAAGTACGACAATCAGGGGCAGACCCAGCCATGGTGGGGAAGGTGAGGACGGTCCGCCCTGGCAGGCAGGCAGGAGTGTCTGATCACTGACGTGGTTCAGAACTGCCAGTGGAGGCTGACGGCGAGGATACGTTCTTCCGCTATCTGTACACTGCACCCCCCTTACTGCCCGCACCCCGGGTAGACCACTCCCCACCTTGGTTGCTGCCGAGGTGATGGTTTTATGATTACGGAGAACATTCATGTCTTTGGTTATAAACTAACACGTGCTATCCATGGAAGCATTTGGGATGGAGTGTAGAGATGTCTGCAGTTTACTTTCAATTAGTTATGCGGAGGGGAAATGGAGAGAAGATGAGGGAGGCGGAAAGGATGTGCAACACGTTAACAACTGGTGAATCCAGGTGCACGGTATACAGGTGTTTATTATTCTTTCACCTTTTTTTGTAGGTCTGAAATATCCCAAAATAAATGGGGGCAATGCCTAGCTATGCTAGGACTATGGTTGACACTGGACAGCATGAGGACCCCTTTTCTGATGTAGCAGGATAAATTTAGGTTGGACCACAGAATAACTTGAGTGTTCTGGAGCTTTCTAAGGATAGAAGGGTAGGCCCCTAATCTTCTCTGGATGTGGCTGTCTTTTCTTGGAGGCAAAATATTGGATTCCATGAACTTTGGAGAAACCTATCCTCATGTTCTCAATTTTCTGTGCCCTCTGAGATGTGCAGGGTTGGAGAGGGCAAGGACCAGGTTCTACTGAGAGGAGATAATGAACAAATTCTGCGGGCCTGTGCTCTCCTCTCTCATCTTGACCAGGCTAGCTGTTCCCTGGGAGAAGCTGGCGCTCTGCTCACTGAGACAGCTGTGGACAGCATACGCAAATAGAGCATCCCATGTCTTATGTCCTCAAGTCACCTGGCCAGGTGAAAATTATCCCCATTTGGGGTCTTTAGGAAGAAAGGACTGAGGCCTAGGGGACCCCCTGAGATGACCAATGTGCACGGAGGTGGACCTGTCCCCTTCCTTCTCCTACTATCCCCCCATTTCTGACCCCTTTAAAAAAAATCAAAACTTTCTTTCTGCTACTTTTCATTTTCTCACCTTCAGTCCGCACAGTCCCCTGGGGGCTCAGGGGCAGTTTCAGCATGGGATGCAAGACAGCCCCATTCCGAGCGTCCCCAAGAGTCTTCATCACCATGGAGATACTAGGTCCCTCTCCAGACACTAGCACGTTGGTGATGAACCAGGCTGCCGTCTCCGCCGTGGCCTTTGGCCTGGCCTGGAGAAAATAGCGGGAGATCTCACAGGTCACCTCTTTCCCGCTGCAGTCGGCATGGAGCAAGGCCTCAGCCTGGGGAATCTGTATTAGGTTCACTGGGGGAGAAGAGGGCAGCACAGAGATGGAGCTGGATAGAGAACACCTGGGCTGATGGGAAGCAGGTGTGGGTGGGTGTCCTTGGGAACTGGTCTCAGGAACTGGAGGGAGCCCAGAAGGACTGGGACACAGGGTGGAGGGCTCTTACCTGAGGCCTCGAAGGTAATGAGTGGGTCGTCCTCGGCCAGTATGCCCCCTTGGAAATCCGTGAGGCCTTCCAGGGAGCCGTCGTCCGGCACTGGCACCTGCTTCAGCACCAACAAGGCCTTCACCATGTTCTCACGGCTGGCGAAACCTCCATGGTGCCCACCTTCCCCCATCAGGAAGCAGTCCAAAATCACGTCCACTGCCCGCCACTGACTTTCTACTGCAGGGAACAGGCTGGGGTGAGCACACTCTTGCCCGGAAAGTTACTTCTATACTTGCTCCCCCCTACCCCAAACTGTCGAGTCATCAAGGGGTAATCTTCCCCGTTCCTAGCTGCCTCTGCGTCCAGCTCTGATCCTGTTTTAACCAGAACCAGCTTTCTGCGAATGCGAAGCACCTGCTTCTCCAGGTACATACTTATTGGTGTGAATTATTTAAAGTCCTGATCTCCCTTGCTCAGAGGGATTTAAGAAGCTTATTTCCACCTATCAATGGAAAGCTATCTCTTCAAAGGAATTCTAAGCAAAAGCATATAAATGAACAAAACTGCATTGGGAGAGGAGACGTCTCGGGCTTGGTTGCTAGGGCGTTGGCAGCCGTCTCAACTTCCCAGTCAGCCCCCAGGGTCTGCTCGCTCCGTGCTTTTACAGGTGGCCTTCCCCTCCCCCACCTCTGGAGAGCACCTACCCCCCTCCGTGATCTCCTAGTTAGGGGACCCCCTTCCTCTCCTGAAGGTGTCCGCTCCCAGGCCAGCTCCCTCTCCCGTAGGACAGCGGGCCCACCACATCCACAGAGGCGGCCCCTCATTCCTTCGTTTGGCCCTTTCCCCAGAGTTCTCAGTCTCTCTCCCCGGCACAATTGGTTCCTTCCGTTACCAGCCGCCGAATCTTCCGCCTGTTGGGCTTAGAAGGCGATTGGAAGCCATTCCCGGCCCCTTTCCCCTTCTGCGACCTCGGGGAGGGTGGCTACCTGATGCTTCTTTAGGCCGACACCCCCCACCAGCCAGCCCCCGACTCACCGGCGTCTGCTGCCCCGGAGAGAGCCAAGCAGACCAGCAAGCACCACCCCTCGGAGCCCATGGGGGCTGCTCTCAGGCCCTCCTCCCCCGCCGCCCCTCCTTGTGCCCCGCGCCGGCCAGGTACGGGCTGGAGAAGGGGCTCCAAACACGCCTGCCTGGCCGACCGCCTGGCCCCGTCAGTCCTCTCCGCCTACTTGGCTTTCGCTTTCACTTTGAGGAAGTGTCACCGAGGCTGCCTTGGCCAATGGCTGAAGCCATTGGTGCTGGAGCCAGAGCCTGCTCACTGTTCTCCTTTCTTTCCACCTTCTCCCCCGCAAAAAAAATCCCCCGGTGATCTCAGGACCTGACTTCACGGCGTGCGCCCTTTTGCCCTTTTGCTCCCGACCAGCCCCAAGAAAGTCGAGATATGGGAAGGGAGGCAGGGTGGAGGAAGGGAGGGGCTGACGACAAACTCAGCTCCCCGGTAGCCGGGACCTTTCCCCACTTTCTGTGGGCGCCTTACCTGCCAGCCACCGCCCGCCCCCACCAACCCGCCCCCGGCCCAACCCGCGTGGGCCCCAGCGCGCCTGCGCGGGAGAAAGCTCCGCCCTAAGATCGCGGGTCTGCGAGGAGGGTGGGCGTGGCCTGCGTGGGGAGACTGAAATCTCAGAGCTGGAAAGCTGCAGGCGCTGAGGTCTGTCTCTTTATTTCGCCGAGTTTCTAGGTCAGCGGTACACAACGTGGGCCTACCGTGGGCGGAAGTATGTCTTCCACCTGGAGCCCTAGCCCTCTTGCAGCACAGGCGTGCAGCTGACACACTCGGGCTCCCGCTTCCCGCCCTCCACCTCGTTCCCCTGACCCCTCGCCACTGCCAGTCTCGAAAAGGCACACAGGACAGTTTCCCAAGTCGGCACACACGAAAGGGTCCCGATGAGAGGGTAGTGCTGAAATTGGAGGTGCCGGCTCTCGATCCCCCTGGATGGCGGGTGGGTTGAGATGGAGGCTAGGACTTGACTGCAGTGCCGGCCCCCCTCCGCCGAGCGCTGGCTCAGGGGTAGGAAGCGGGTTCTGGTTTTCGGTAATCCTCCTGAATGGGGATGGCACTGCCCTCTTCCTCCCTGGGGCAGCTGTAAGGACAAGGCTCTGCAGGCGCCACTGGACTTTCTCTCGTGTCTGAAGAGGGAGAATCAGATGAGTGTTGATCGGCGGTGGAGGATGGGTGAAGGGAGAAGAGGTGAGCAAAGGCGGGCTGTCAGGAGGGCCCCAGCTTAGAGGAGGGGAAGAGAGGCCACAGCGTGCTAAAGGTGGAGCTGGAGAGATTCAGTGAAGTTCCAGATTGGGGGGCAAAGCCGAGATGGTGGGGTGGAGTGCAGAAACCTGAATTTTGTCTCTTACTTAATCTATATTTTCTTTGTTGATGGAGGAACAGGGCTCCGACTATGGTGAAAGCAAGAAACATTCCAGAGAGGAGCACAAAGATGCGGATGCAATCTGCGCTGCACAGGGACCTTTGGGCTGTGATGGGATGGGCAGGAGTCACAAGGGGGTTTGGGAGAGGGCCTAGCCCTTGATTCCCCTCAGCCCAGCCCTCTGTCACCCCTGCCTCTCCCCTTTCCCCACCTTCCTCCCCTGCCCCCACCATTGGACCACGTCCTTTCCTAATCCCTGGACTCTGCTTCTCCCTCTTCTTACCCCTGTTCCTAGGAGCTTTCTGGCTGGCTTCCCTCCTGGACCCTCCTGTGTGCATTCTCTCTGTCAGGGTGGGGAGTGGGGAGAAAACTCACGTGACCAGTGGGTAGAGAGAGTTGGGGCAGGCAGCCACCTGGAATCAGCCAGAGTCCGAATATGCTGGCCTGCCCTGGCCTCTGATATCTCTGGAAAAACAGAGACAAAATGGGCAACCGCAGGGTGCCCCAGAGGGCACAAGGCTAGGCTGAAGGCCTAAGCGAGCCTGGGGGAGATGCGAAGGCCGAGACAGGGGGACGAGGCAACGTATGTGGGGCTGGGCATGGGAGAGGCGGTGCTGGTTGGGGTGTGACCCTTACCCCCAATGACCAGATGAAGGGTTGCCTAGAACTTACCTTCAGCATAAGGTGAGTGGGAGGGTTGTGGGTGTGGGCCTGGGGCCTGGGCTGGGCCAACACACTCTGTACACTCCTTGTCCCTGCACCGCCAGCCCTCGGGGCAGGCACACTCCGAGTTGGCGGTGAGGGAGCAGTTTCGAATGAGAAGACCTGGTGACAGAGGAGAGGGAGGGAACACACAGGGTCCACTGGCTTAATCCCCTCCCCCCACCCAGGCCTGCCCCTCCCCCACTGTCACCCAGTGCCTTTGCCATTTGTGTTATTGTTATTCAAGAAAAACTCGGACCTTTTAGAAAATTCACGGTTCAGAAGTAGAAACAGCTTACATGATTTTTCCTCTCACTCACTGATGCTTTTAGAACTTCTTATTGAAGTATATACTTATAGAGAGGTATACATGTCACAAGTGTAAAGCTTGAGAACTGGGACAAATTGGACTCACAGGTGTAACCAGCACCAGATTAAGAAACAAGATGACCAGTCGTGTTCCTTTCTAGTCACTAACACCCTCGCCACCGGGAATAGCTACTGACTTCCTAACACCACAAGTTGGTTTTGCCAGTTTTTGAACTATATGCATGAATTGTGCGCGTGTGCTCATTTGTGCCTGGCTGCCTTTACTCAGCTCTTTGTGAGATTAATCCATAGTGTTGAGTGATTGCAAATCGCTCACTCTCACTGCCATCTAGTGCTCCCCTGTGCGAATGCACCGCCATTTATTCATCCGTTCTACCGTTGGTGTGCATTTGGGTAGTTTCCAGTTTTTAGCAATTGGAAATGGTGCTGCTGTGGTCCCCAATAGGTTTTTAACTTTACTGATATCCTTTGCCTCTAAAATATAAATTGTATTCAAGTGTAGAGGTCAGGTGCTGGGTGGCTGCCAATCGGTGATACTGGGGGAGGTAGGTAGGAAGGGCGCTGCATGGGTTGGGCTCATGGGTGTTTGGGGGTGAGAAAAGAAGTGTGACTCTGGGGAAGGTGATGGCACCCGGATGTGGGCCAGGCCTGAGCGGGAGCCTGGTGGGGCAGGGTGCACTCATGAGAACCCAGGGAGAGGAGCCCTGACAGGTGGGAGAGGGGTGCAGAAAGGGACGTCTGAGGATACCAAAGACTACCATCAACCCTCCCAATTTCTTTAGTGTGCGCCTTTTGTCAGGAAAGGGTGTAAATTCCTTCTCATCTTTATGCCGCTGTGGCATCTCCTTTCTGAATTCTGACTCATGGTTGGTACTAGAACTGGTTTCCTTGTGGCTCACCAGGAATTGTGAGCCAGCCTGGACAAGGATCTGCACAGGAAGAGCAGTGATGGAGGAGGGAACAGTGGTGGTGGAGACGGGAATAGGTAGGAAAGGTGAAGAAGATCAGGGAGGGTATCTGCCCAAAGGGATGGGAAGGGTTAAAGAAGGGGCTGGGATTGGTTAAAAAATGAGTGAAGTGCCATTGTTTTCAATGGAGTCTCCAGAAACCTGGGAGTTCTCTTCACCATGTATAGCCTGTGCACAGAATTCCATGCTGATTTCAGGCACTTGTCCATCTTACAGATGGGAATACTGAGGTCCAAGAGGACCAAACCCATTCAGCCTCTTTCCAGTGCCCTGGAGTCCTGCAGCCAGGTGCTGCCTGAGTGCTTCAGGGATCTGTGGGCTGAATCTCACAGAGGAGGATCGTGGGTTGGACTGGTCTGGAGCAGAGTGGTGGGAGCTCGGACTGGCTCAATATTGGGAAAAGGCCTTCCACTGGGGCCTGCAGAGTGAGCTGGGGAGGCTTTGACTAAAAAAAACATCCCAGGGCTTCCCTGGTGGCGCAGTGGTTGAGAGTCCGCCTGCCGATGCAGGGGACACGGGTTCGTGCCCCGGTCCGGGAAGATCCCACATACCGCGGAGCGGCTGGGCCCGTGAGCCATGGCCACTGAGCCTGTGCGTCCGGAGCCTGTGCTCCGCAATGGGAGGGGCCACAACGGTGAGAGGCCCGCGTACCACAAAAAAAAAAAAAAAAAATCCCAATCTTGCTCAGGTTGTTGCCAAGAAGAGAGACGCATCCATGAACAATCATATCTGTAAGTTAAGTAGACTGAGGAATACCTCTTGTGTGTTTCATATGTTGCCGTTTGACTGATTTGCAGCAGCAAACCCTTGTATTTATTTTCAAGAATACAGTATTAAAAGGCCTAGTCAGACTCAATGCATTTACAGGCGAGTAATGTGGTTCATCTAAATAGTCCTCAAAAGTGTCCTGCTGGGGCTTCCCCGGTGGCGCAGTGGTTGAGAGTCCGCCTGCCGATGCAGGGGACGCGGGTTCGTGCCCCGGTCCGGGAAGATCCCACGTGCCGCGGAGCGGCTGGGCCCGTGAGCCATGGCCGCTGAGCCTGCGCGTCCGGAGCCTGTGCACCGCAACGGGAGAGGCCACAACAGTGAGAGGCCCGCGTACCGCAAAAAAAAAAAAAAAGTGTCCTGCTGGAGAATATTTGTTCAAAGGGGCCACTTTAGATCTGCTGGTCTATGTACACTGGTACATACAAAGTTTCTAAAATTCTAGCTAAAACGGAGAAATGAAAGTATTCATAACACAGCTGCTGATATTTCATTTCTTAATTTTAAAAAAGTTGAAATTACAAAATACATAAAGACACAAGCCACGTACACATTCATTTTCCTGAACTGGCTTTTGGGCAAAAAAAGGTTATTAGGTTATTATCCACTGACTGGTATTGTTATGTCCTTAGAAAGGTGTATTCCAAGTTCCAGACAAATGTGCACTCAGAATACGGCCCGTTCATCAGTGGGGAGGAGGCTCGTCTAAGATCTCGGGTCCTACAGCAACTTCCTACTTTGTATTGTCTTGATCCTAGCCACAGACCCCTTCTCAGCAGACCCTCAAATTCTGCCTGCCCCTTCCCTGAATCACTTCATCACAGCTCTCCCTACCACATCAACACACACCGCCCAGGGCGCCCCGTTTCCCACCACGGGCTCCTCTTGCCGTAGCCTTGAAGCAACTGAAGCTCCTACTCCCCCCCTCTTTGCTTCTCCATACCCGCTTTGCTCCCCCAAATGCTTGCCCATCTCACCAGAGTTACAGTGCCGGCAGCTCTCACAGTGGGGCCGGGTATGGTGGTCTGGCGAGAAGGAGACCCCCGGTGTACACGGATCGCACTGAGTAGCCTTTTCGTGCTGGCCACACTCCTTCACCAGGAACGTTCCTGTGAGCAGAGGTGCAGGGTCAAGGCCCAGGGAAGGCCGCTCCCTCACCCTCTTCAAGGTGCTGCCTCTTGGCCTCTGCAGGATTCTGCTCCTTGCTTGAGCTCAGACTCCCTCTCTGTGTCCCTCCACCCCAAGCCTGGTCCTCTCTCTCCATACTCAGCTAGACCCTGGCAAGGCCTCCTCTTACCTGGCTCACACATCTGGCAGCACCGTTCTCCCTGAGCCAGGTAATGCTTTTCCGGACACCTCTTCGAGGCTGGGGTCACTGAGAGCCCTGCCAGGGTCCCCAGAACCCACAGCCAGCAGGGAGGTGGCCGGGCCATGGCTACTGCCCGGGGAGCTCTTCCTGCCCTGGCTGCCGACTTCGGGCCTTGGGGGAGCTGGCACCTCCCCAGCCAGGTGCTGGTGCCTCTTCTTTGCACCTTCCGGGCGTGTTTTCTCGGAATTGTCCCCGAGTCGAGTGGCAGGCTGACCTTTGGTGCAGTTGAAGTTCTACTGTAGCTGTTTCTCGCTCAGGCAGCTACCGCCACCCCTCCCCCTTTCCCATGCGCTGGGTGCTGGGAGAGCATTAAACGGCAAACTCTGTCAGAAGACCTGCTGTCTTCAAAGACGCCCCCAACACACCAGCCTCTCCGTGGCCTCTGTCTCTTCCTCTCGTGAAGAATTTAACTTTGCCTGCCGCTTTTTTTTTTTTTAACATCTTTATTGGAGTATAACTGTTTTACAATGGTGTGTTAGTTTCTGCTTTACAACAAAGTGAATCAGTTATACCTATACATATACCCCCATATCTCCTCCGTCTTGGGTCTCCCTCCCACCCTCCCTATCCCACCCCCCTAGGTGGTCACAAAGCACCGAGCTGATCTCCCTGTGCCATGCGGCTGCTTCCCACTAGCTATCTATTTCACGTTTGGTAGTGTATATATGTCCATGCCACTCTCTCACTTCGTCCCAGCTTCCCCTTCCCCCTCCGCATATCCTCAAGTCCATACTCTAGTAGGTCTGTGTTTTATTCCCATCCTACCCCTAGTCTCTTCATGACATTTTTTTTTCTTAGATTCCATATATATGCCTTAGCATACGGTATTTGTTTTTCTCCTTCTGACTTACTTCACTCTGTATGACAGACTCCAGGTCTATCCACCTCATTACAAATATCTCAGTTTCGTTTCTTTTTATGGCCGAGTAATATTCCATTGTATATATGTGCCACGTCTTCTTTATCCGTCCATCTGTTGATGGACGCTGCCTGCCGCTTTTATAAAATGTTGGATGCGCATGGACTCGCACACTCCTATTCAAGCACCTGCACACAGAGATGCCCACGTTGCCCCCCTGTTCACAGCTGCGTCTCCCCACGCCTCTTCCCACACCGCTTCTTACACAAAGATCGGCAGTTTAGGGAAGGAAGGGAAACCAGAACTGCGTACAGGTCCGCACACTCTTATCTGAAAAACTCTTGGGGATCGGATACATTCAGAATTTTTCAGATTTGGGGAAGAAACCAGCACCACACAACACCCTCGTCACGGGGCTGGAGCGCGCTCACCACCAAGAGCAGCATTTCTGCAGCAAAGCTGTCGGCTCTTTCAGCGGGGTGGATAACAGCTACAGCCAGCCTCACATCAGCTGACTTCTGGTTTCATGGCCAAAAGAGTTTGCTATGGGATTGATTGTTCAGAATTGCAAACAAGGGACTTAAACCTGTGTCTCTTCTCTGTCAGGCTGTGTGCTGGGAGCTCACACATGATCATTTAACCTTCCTGCCAGCCTGTGGTACGGGTGCCACCCATTCCCAGCTGGCCTCCCTCACCCTACTAGCATCTTTATCCTCCCCTTTGCCACCTCTGGCTGTGTTCGCCGTTGGCCCTGGGCACCTGGGCGGCTGCTCTCGCAGCCTTGGGCTGTTGGGATTAGATGTTGATCCTATGGGTCATTGTTTCCCTGTTTCCGTGGTTCTCCTGGGAAGACTGATTTGGGGTTATTGGAAACAGCTGGACTGTCCCCCCCCTCTTTGAGTCCCAGGAGCACATGGGTCACACAGCCCACCCCCCACCCCCGCTCCTCTTTCCCCAGAGACTGGCTTGTTTTTCCAGGCCATTTTTTCATTCGGGGGCTTTGCCGTTGTTTCCACACTGCTCATAAAATCTCACACCCCTGGGGCTCCTCTGTTAGATCTGTTCTCTGTCTCATTCTTCGGTTTCCTTTGTCTTCATTTTTTCCATCCTCCTGTCTTTCCCCAACTTCCTCTACTCTTCAGGACGGTCCTCTCAGGTGGGAAGCCACACGGGTGTGATTTGAAGAGTTACTTGTGCAAAACCACCCTTTTGGCTATATCTGGCCGGGTGCCTGGATTCCCTCCTCAGAGAGCGTTACCCTTGGGACCTGAGGGTTTTGCTGTCACCAACAGTCCCGCCCGCATTCCCAGATTATGGTCTACATCTTCACTGTTAGTCCTTTTTTTCAGCCACACGGCTTGTGGGATCTTAGTTCCCCTATGAGGGATTGAACCCGGGCCCTCGGCAGTTAGAGCTCAGGGTCCCAACCACTGGACCGCCGGGGAACTCCCTTCACTGTTAGTCTTAAACTTCAAGGTGGGCATGGAGAGACATGTGGGGATGGAGGAGACCCTGGAAGAATGATAAGGTGTTGGGGACCTTTAGGGAGAAACTTGCCAAAGGGGGAATTGAGGATGCTAATAACTAGCAGCCTCCACTAGACCCTGGGCACCCCGGGGGGTGGGGGTCTCTGTCCTCCGGGTCAAGGCCCATTCCCTCCTCTACTCGTCACTTCTCTGGGCGGCTGCGGGGAGGGTAGGAGCAGGGTCTGCCTGGCTCTCCTGGAGTACTGCTGGCCACCAGGAGGAAAGCCAGTTTTCTGACCCTCTTTTCTGGATGAATGGAAGGCCTTCATCTGCCTTCTGTGCTTTTTGCACCAACTGCTGGTGGGCCTTGGCCTGTCCTGGGCTGTTCCCCTGGACTGGACAGCCTTTTCTCTTCTCTACAGACCCTGCAGGTGCAGCCTGCTGATCTCTCCCCACCAAGTCCTCCACCATCACTTTCTCTTTTGGGGTTCAGCTTCTCCCCACTCGCGGCTGGGCCGAGATACATGGTCTCTTCCCAGCAGCTCCCTCCCTTTCTTGCATCTACACAGACAGGCCCACAGAAGCCCTTCACCTCTGACGCCTTTCATTAGTTTTGAGAAGGTAATGTGGAGCAGGGGAGGCAGCCTGGATGTCAGCTGGGGTCCCCTTGCTCTTTATCCCTAGACAAGACACCCCGCGTCTTCCGGTCAGGGCAGGTCCCGGGCAGGGTGGGAAGAGGCAGTGCTGTGGACTTACACGGATTCCAGTGGATCCGGTGTGATGGTCACCTCTGCTTCTGCTTCCTCTTTCAGCTGAAGCCTTGTGCCTGCCTCTCTGCCCCTGGGTATTCCCGTACCTCTGCCCCGCCACAGGCCCCAGCCTGGGGACACAGGGCTTTCTTGAATTTTCTTCTGAACCAACTACAAGCAGAAGTCTGTTAGGTGTGGCAGAATTTTGCTGAAGCTTTAGATCTCATAAGGATACAAGTTAAATTGCATTTTGGATACTCTGGTTCTTAATGGTCCTTTCCACGAAGCAGTAGGAGCACCGAGCATCCTGGCTGTCCTCTCTCCTCCTTTTGCCACAGACCGCCTTTCAGAAACCTGTCAGGCAGCGCACCTCCACTCTCTTCAGTCCCTAATCCCCACAACCGTCTTGGCCCTTTATAAATCTGTAATCAAGTCCTCAGCGGAATGAAACTCTCCCTTAGAAGGAAGTTCTGTTCTATTAGATAGACATCAGAAATCATATTCTCCAGCCTTATCAACCAAACCCTTAGTTTTTCTAGTCTTCTTTGTCTTGCACTCCATTCCTTCTTCTCCCGACCCCCCAGGCCCCCAACACTTTAGATACTCCTTCCCAGCAAGGCTTTGGGAGACCAACTAGGCAGGACAGTGGGGTGGGCTGCTTAAGGGTCTGGGTGCTGACATCCCAGTTCTGTAGTTTGCACCCCTGGGACTCCTCAGTCTGGGTGACATGGGGGACTGACCAACTCTGGGCAGTTCTTCCAACCTCTGACCACTTTTCAGTATCTCAATCCCAGCTCCTAGTGTCTCCTAGCATGTAAGGCACCTACTACATAGTAGATGGTCCAGCCTCAGCTTTGTTCCCTGGCAGTTCTATCCACAATTATAAAATCGAAGTTTTGGAGGACCCAAGGCCACACTGACCTTGTAAATTCCACTCCTCATCCATTTGACAGGTATTTGTTGCATGTCCATTCTGTGTCAGGTACCATCTAAGTAATGGGACACAATGATGAAAAAAAATAAACAGCTGGTTTCTGCCCTTGTGGAGCTGACACAACAGTGAGAGGCAGACATTGATCAGATAATCTCTAAGACACATGTGAAGTTCTTAGCAATGGCCATTATTGCCACACCATGAAGGGGAGAGTCAGGGTGCAGGGATGGGAGGGGCTGGCGGGTGTTTCAGCCAGGAAGCAAAGTTTAGCTGAGGTATGTGGGCTCTGAGCTCCCACCTACTTGAGAATTGTTTTTTCCTTTGGTTTGGGTTTCCAGACACCACCCTATTCTTTCTCTGACCACTTCTCTTCTTTTGATCAGTGGTAGTTTTTCTTTTCTTAAATACAGATTATATAAAATAGGGGTGATCTGTCCCTTGAAGGCTTGGTAGAATTGTGTGTGTGTGTGTGTGTGTGTGTGTATTTTGAGCGTAGGTTTTTCACTACTGATTTTTTTTTTTTTTTTTTTTCGGTACGCGGGCCTCTCACTGTTGTGGCCTCTTCCGTTGCGGAGCAGAGGCTCCGGACGCGCAGGCTCAGCGGCCATGGCTCACGGGCCCAGCCGCTCCGCGGCATGTGGGATCTTCCCGGACCGGGGCACGAACCCGTGTCCCCTGCATCGGCAGGCGGACTCTCAACCACTGCGCCACCAGGGAAGCCCTTCACTACTGATTTAATTCAGATTTTCAGTTTCTCCTGGAGTCAGTTTTGGTAGGTTATATTTTTCTGGGAGATTGTCTATTTAATCTGTTTTAGATTTATGGCCATAAATGTTTAAAATCACCACTAGATCTGTAGTTATTTTCTCTCCCAATATTTGTTTATAATTTCTCATTTTTTCTTGATACACTTTGCCAGAAATAAGTCTAATTTATTTATTCTTTCAAAGAACCACCTTTTGATTTCATTGTTTCCCTATTATTTTTTTTGCTTTGTTTCATTTTACACTCTGGTCTAATTTTTATTCCTTCCTTTTACTTTCCTTGGGTTTATTCTGCCTTTCTTTTTCTAATTTCTTGAATTGAATGCTTGGTTCATTAATTTAAAATTTTCTTATTTTCTAATATATACATTTAAGGCTATAAACTTCCCTCTAAGAATGGCTTTAGCTATGTCTCATAAGTTTTGCTACATTGTGTTTTTATTATTGTCGGTTTATTTTTCCCCATTATTATTTATTTTTGACCTATGTATTATTTATAAGTATATTTTAAAATTCTAGATTTAAGGTTTAAAATGTTCTCTTTTATATTAACTTAAATTTTATTTTAACGTGGTCAGAGAATGTCATCTATATGTGTAATATGGTAGGCAGAATGCTGGTCCCCCAGTGATGTCTCTAACTCTGGAACTGAATATATTTTGTTACATGGCAACGGGGAATTCAAGCTGCAGACAGGATCAAGGTTGCTGATCAGCTGACCTGGAGTTGGGAAGGTTATCCTGCATTACCTAGGTGGACCCAATGTAATAGCAAGTAAAAGAGAGAAGGAGAGAGAACCAGAGAGGTGTCAGTATGAGGAGGATTCAGCCTGATGCTACTGACCTTGAAGATGGAAGAAGAGGGCTATGAGTCATGGACACCTCTAGAAACTAGAAAGAGCAAGGAAACTGATTCTCCCCTGGAGTCTCCAGGAAGAAACACAGCCTGCCGACACTTTGATTTTAGCCTAGTGAGAGCCATTTTGGGCTTCTGGCGTATGGAACTCTGATAGTAAATTTGGGTTCTTCTCAACTACTAAGTTTGTGGTAATCTGTTATGGCAGCTACAGAAAATGAAAACATATAGATCCTCTGGCGTTTGTTTGAGATTTACTATGTGGCCTAGTATGTGGCTGTAAATGTTCCGTATGTGCTTAAAAAGAGAAGTATATTTCTAACTCATGGTCTCCAAACTTTTTTGATTTTGCATTTCATCAATGAAATGATCTTGAGCATGTATCCTTAAATATATGCAATATTTAAATATAAATTATAGGGGGCTTCCCTGGTGGCGCAGTTGTTGCGCGTCCGCCTGCCGATGCAGGGGAACCGGGTTCGCGCCCCGGTCTGGGAGGATCCCACTATATACATTTAAGGCTATAAACTTCCCTCTAAGAATGGCTTTAGCTATGTCTCATAAGTTTTGCTACATTGTGTTTTTATTATTGTCGGTTTATTTTTCCCCATTATTATTTATTTTTGACCTATGTATTATTTATAAGTATATTTTAAAATTCTAGATTTAAGGTTTAAAATGTTCTCTTTTATATTAACTTAAATTTTATTTTAACGTGGTCAGAGAATGTCATCTATATGTGTAATATGGTAGGCAGAATGCTGGTCCCCCAGTGATGTCTCTAACTCTGGAACTGAATATATTTTGTTACATGGCAACGGGGAATTCAAGCTGCAGACAGGATCAAGGTTGCTGATCAGCTGACCTGGAGTTGGGAAGGTTATCCTGCATTACCTAGGTGGACCCAATGTAATAGCAAGTAAAAGAGAGAAGGAGAGAGAACCAGAGAGGTGTCAGTATGAGGAGGATTCAGCCTGATGCTACTGACCTTGAAGATGGAAGAAGAGGGCTATGAGTCATGGACACCTCTAGAAACTAGAAAGAGCAAGGAAACTGATTCTCCCCTGGAGTCTCCAGGAAGAAACACAGCCTGCCGACACTTTGATTTTAGCCTAGTGAGAGCCATTTTGGGCTTCTGGCGTATGGAACTCTGATAGTAAATTTGGGTTCTTCTCAACTACTAAGTTTGTGGTAATCTGTTATGGCAGCTACAGAAAATGAAAACATATAGATCCTCTGGCGTTTGTTTGAGATTTACTATGTGGCCTAGTATGTGGCTGTAAATGTTCCGTATGTGCTTAAAAAGAGAAGTATATTTCTAACTCATGGTCTCCAAACTTTTTTGATTTTGCATTTCATCAATGAAATGATCTTGAGCATGTATCCTTAAATATATGCAATATTTAAATATAAATTATAGGGACTTCCCTGGTGGTCCAGTGGTTAGGACTCTGTGCTCTCACCGCTGAGGGCCTGAGCTCAATCCCTGGTAGGGGAAATAAGATCCCACAAGCTGCGTGTTGCAGCCAAAATAAATAAATAAATAAATAAATAAATGTCATAGATTATATACTCAAATATATATAATAATATATAATACTCAAATATAATATAATATATGAATATATATTAGTATAAAATATAAATATAATATAATAATACTCAAATATAAATTTATTTATTTTTGGCTGTGTTGGGTCTTCTTTCCTGTGCGCGGGCTTTCTCTAGTTGTGGCGAGCGGGGGCCACTCTTCATCGCGGTGCACAGACCTCTCACTGTCACGGCCTCTCTTGTTCCGGAGCACAGGCTCCAGATGCTCAGGCTCAGTAGTTGTGGCTCACGGGCCCAGCTGCTCCGTGGCATATGGGATCTTCCCAGACCAGGGCTCGAACCCGTATCCCCTGCATTGGCAGGCAGATTCTCAACCACTGCGCCACCAGGGAAGCCCTCAAATATAAATTTTATGAGTATAGACATTAAATAGGATAAGATAAAATTACATAGTCACATATAAAAGTATAAAAAGGATGAGATAATGTTGGAGAAAACAATATTTAAAGATAATATTTTTACTGATTTACAACGTAAAATATCTTTTTGTTCTCACTGAAATATTAATATATAACAAAATCTTATACAATATAACAATATTTAGTAATAATATGTTTAGTAAGAGCAATGTGATTTAATGTGTTTCATTATTTTTTAAAAATCTTGCTACAATACTTTACATGTAGTGACTAGTAGCTCGGGGTCTAAGTTCAAATATTTGGTTTTAATGCCTGACCTGGATGAAAAGGGGCTCTAGGTCAGACTGTTTCAGGTGAGTTTTCTGATCTTGAATCTTGAGTCCATCAAGGCTTTTTCTGTTGGAATACTCGGGGACCCAGGTCAAGGGCATGTTCCTTCAAAGCGGTTTTGCGGGTGATTTTACCAGACAAGAGATGTTACTGGCCTGAAACTAATTTCTATGTTATTTTCTTGGAGGCAGAGGAGGTTTCCAACCATGTGGATAATATAAATTCGAGGGCTTCCCTGGTGGCGCAGTGGTTAAGAATCTGCCTGCCAATGCAGGGGACATGGGTTTGAGCCCTGGTCTGGGAAGATCCCACATGCTGTGGAGCAGCTAAGCCCTTGAGCCAGAACTACTGCACCTGCGCTCTAGGGCCTGTGAGCCACAACTACTGAGCCCGCGTGCCACAACTACTGAAGCCCGCATGCCTAGAGCCCGTGCTCTGCGACAAGAGAAGCCACCGCAACGAGAAGCCCGCGCCCCTCAACAAAGAGTAGCCCCCGCTTGCCGCAACTAGAGAAAGCTTGTGCGCAGCAACGAAGACACAACACAGCCAAAAATAAAAAAGTAAAATAAAATAAAATGAATTTGAACCCTAAATCTGAGTGAGCACAGGCTTATAGTTATACATTTTCAAGACAATTTTTCCTTCACCCAAAAGGCAGATGGAAACAGACAAGCTTCCTTGCTGAGGCTCCGTGTTGGTGAGTGGATTTTTCCAGAGTTCCCCTAAAGGTGTCAAGCTTTATGTGGGAAGGTATGTTTTCCAGCTTCCGGTCTGGTGGTCTGGCGGGGCCCAAGGTCTTCTCTTCTGGACCCACGTGGGTGTTAAAAGACTCAGCCCCCAGGGGACCAGAGCCCCTCTTTGGCAGCTGGCATTTCCCTTCCTTTGTTGAGGGCTTAACTCTTCGTGTAAAAGATTGTTATGTAGAATTCAGGGCTTTTTTTTTTTTTTGCCGGAGCCAGAAGTCCCCTCTTCACAGGTGTTCTGTGGCCCTCTCCTCCCTGAGCACTCTTTCTGCTCTAGGGCTTGTGATTGTATGCGATAAATGGTTTAAAGAATTAATTTTGGTTGAAGATAAAACTGATTTCTGGACTCAGGTATTGTGTAAATTGACATGTAAGGATTGAGTGCTGACTGTTGAGGTTTTCTGACTACAAGTTATGAAGCCACCAAAGGGCAAAACCAGTAAGGGGAAACTCTCAAAGACATGAGGGCAAGGGGACAGATGAGGGTCCCAGGACCCATACCCACCTAGACAGGAGGATCCTGGGGTAGGTGGAGCGAGTATGGCTTTCAGAATAACACAGATTGGCGGTCCCAAAGCACCTCTGCCAGTTACTACCTGAATCATCTCAAGCGAGTCCCAGGACCTCTCTGAATCAAGTCTGCATCTGCTTGGGGATTGTGTCATGTTGGGAGAATTAATTGTAACGATACAAATGAAGGGCCTTGCCCCCTTTGGGTACTTAAGCAATATTCATTCCTCCCCTCCCTTTCTTGGTGTTTGAGGCTGCAAGTCCCAAGACACGGGGTTGAGGGAACAGCCAATTAATCTGGGAACGAACCGAAGGAGCATGAAAGAGACAAAGAGCCACTAGGATGGGCAAGCTGGCCGCGCAGTATGTCTGCTCCACAAGTTACACTCAGGGGGCCCTGGTTAAAAGAAAAGAAAAGTGATGTGGTAAGGGGGTGGGGCCGCGACCCCGTCCTGTGGGCCCCTGCGCCCTGGCGTTTCCTGGTTCCTCTCGCCTACCCGGATGAGCGAAGCCTGTACACACACCAGCCTAGTGGCCTCCCCTGCTCGGAGGGAACACTGTGATTTCCCCAGACTTGCACCAAGTCTAAAGCACCGTGAGTCCTGTGAGTCACTTGCCTTCCTTCCCGCCGCTGGTCTGTGGGGTGTCATCTGAGCCCTTACTTCTCACGGCTAGTTCATCTCCCAGTGGCATGCTGAGTCAGCCAGCACCGTCCAGCCAAAGCCTGACTGTTACATTGTCAAGAATCTTCTGAGCTCCTTATGCACTGGTAGCCTGAAATTGGCTGTGGTGGGAGTGTTTACAGTCAGGTAAGTCAGAAAATGCTACAAATCAAGAGAGCAGCCGTTAACCATTTACCACCACATGGCTTCCACTGGCTCGCTAGGGCTGGGCCCCATCCTTGTCTTTATCTTCTTTTGGATCCTGGGGAAGCAGAGTTCTTTCCTATCCGGGCCCCAGGCCCTCTCCTTCTGGCTTCTAGATAGAACTGCTGGCGGTGAGCCCCTGTCTCACTACTCTGATCTGCTTAGGATCCCAAACTAGCAGAGCTGGAAGGGCGGTTCCTGATCCTGTGGGTCCATCCTCTCATTTTGCAGATGTCAGAACCATAGGCCAACGAGGCAGGATGACTTGTTCTTTGTGGCGAAGTCAGGAGAACACACAGGTCTCCTGAGCCCCAGCCCACTGCCGACCGTAGCGCTTACTGAGCTGGCATGTGCTGGTGCTCTGTACATGTTGCTGGACTGAATTCACGCTTGCCGATACCCTCAGCCAGCAGACATGCCTCAGCCGCTCTTCCTGCACCTTTGTTTCCCATCTCACCATTCACTCTCTGAAAACATCCCAATTTCTTTCTTTACTTTTCTTTTTCTAAATTGAAATTCAATTATACAAGTAATATTGATATGTTCATAGCCTCTCTTTATAGAAAATTAAACCAGTAAAAATCCATCAATTCCACCAGGAATTATATGCACTAGGGATTCTCGCACATGTGCCCCAGGAGATACATGCAAGAATGTTCAAGCGCTAATATGTGTGATAGCAAAAGAAAAAGAAACAAAAGAACCCATAGGTCCATAAATGGTAGACTGAATAATAAATGATAGTAGATTCCCCTAACAGAATATTCACCCAATGGAATACTTTCGAGGAATGAAAATGAGTGACTTCCGTGAAGCCACATACGATAGTATGGATGAATCTTAAACACATAATATTGTACAACAGTGTGAATGTATTCCTTAAGGCCAGTGAATCGTATGCTTGAAAATGGTTAAAAGGGTCAATATTAGGTTATGCATATTTCACTGCAAAAAAACAAGTAAACAAATAAATAAAACCATAATGTTGAGTGATATTGAGTGAGGGAAGCAAGCCGCAGAAAAGGATATGAGTAAGAGTCTATATATATGAAGTATAAAACCAGGCAAAACTAAACCGTTTTGTTGTTCAGGGAGACACACAATAGGTAGAACTAGAAAGAAAAGTTAGGGCGTGAGAGACACAACCTGGAGCTGCCCCCCCTGCTGGTGGAAGAAAGGTATGATCAGAAAGCTTCTAAGTTTCTGCTAATGTACTGGTCTTAGCATCGGTTTTCATATTATTATTTCTATATACTATTTTTTCTTTTTTTTTTAAACATCTTTATTGGAGTATAATTGCTTTACAATGGTGTGTTACCTCCCTCTTGCGTCCACCTCCCACCTCCCTATCCCACCTCTCTAGGTGGACACAAAGCAGGGAGCTGATCTCCCTGTGCTATGTGGCTGCTTCCCACTAGCTATCTATTTTACATTTGGTAGTGTATATATGTCAACACTACTCTCTCACTTCGTCCCAGCTCACCCTTCCCCCTCCCCGTGTCCTCAAGTCCATTCTCTACTCTTTTGTATGTTTGCTATAGTTCACAATACAAATTTTAAAACTATATAAATATATTTATATATTCATACACACATGCAAATAAAACACCTGATAGAATCAACTGCAAAACCACTTTGAAGGGACATGCCCTTGACCTGGACTTGCAGTTTGAAATCAGAAAATGCACCTGAAATAGTCTGACCTAGAGCACCTTCTTTCATCCAGGTCAGGCATTCAAACCAAATATTTGAACTTAGACCCAGAGCTCCTAGTCACTATATATAAAGTATTGGAGCAAGATTTTAAAAAAATAATGAAACACATTAAATCACAGCGCTCTTACTAAATATATTATTACTAAATGTTGTTACATTGTATAAGATTTTGTCATATATTAATGTTTGAGTGAGAGCAAAAAAGATATTTTATGTTGTAAATAAATAAAAATAATATTATCTCTAAATATTCTCCCCAACTTCATTTTTTAATTTTTATTTTCATTTTTTTGGCCGTGTGGCATGAGGGATCTAGTTCCCTGACCAGGGATGGAACCTGTGCCCCCTGCACTGGGAGCATGGAGTCTTACCCACTGGACCACCAGGGAAGTCCCTTAAAATTTGCCAATTATTATTATTTTTTTGGCAGTGTCATGTGGCTCACGGGATCTCAGTAGCCCTGACCAGGCACTGAACCTGGGCCACAGCGGTGAAAGCCTGGAATCCTAACCACTAGGCCACCAGGGAACTTGTTTTCCCCAACTTTATGTCATCCTTTTTTATGTAAAAAATTAGAAGTGAAAATGGAAAAAAATATTGAACAATTATTGATAAGACTCAAATTCCCTTTGATCAATCTCTTCCCCTCAGCCCTGGTCCTGGTCCTCTCCCTGCTCCTTCAGGGGAAATCACTGTTTCAGGTTAGTGGGGATTCTTGCAGAACTTTTTCTAAACAAACAAATTATATGTGTGTGTTTTATTACTTTAGGAACGTTCATGGCCCCAAATGAGGGAAGACCCCTTTCCCTTGTTAGGCTGTTGTTAATAAACAGGTTCTTTTTTTATAGCAGGGAATGAAAGTTCAGAACCCCCGGAGACAGACATCTATCAGCAAAAAAACCAGATGGATTTTTCCTGTAAAGTCCATTTTATTTCCTACTTAAAATATTATTAAGCAAAAACGAAATATTTCTCACTCTGATCTCACACCCTCTCCTACTGAGGACCCTCTGTTTGAATTTCTCAAAGCAGGGAAGACCTCTGGTCTCAGGGGAGGTGGGCGAAGAGCCTCTTGTACAGCCTGTGGTCGCTACTTCTCCCTGGTGAGGATCTTACCCCCGCCTTTTATATCTGAGATGGTTGTTGGCAAGGACACCTAATTTTCACTTTCTCTTTCTTATTTGGGAATGGGAAGGTACCTCTGTTCTCTAAAGGAAATACTATACAAGCCTGCAGTAATTCTCCTAACACAGAGCCAGAAAGAAAGCCTATGGAACGAGTCATGCTTTGGTTCTCTCTACTCGTTAAAAATGATCTCTTGGAAATGAAACAGCCCAAGCCTGGCAGTTCCATGTTCTTCCTGTGTTGCTTTTTTTTTTTTTAAATTTATTTATTTATGTATTTATTTTTGGCTGTGTTGGGTCTTCGTTTCTGTGCAAGGCCTTTCTCTAGTTGTGGCAAGCGGGGGCCACTCTTCATCGCGGTGCGCAGGCCTCTCATCATCGTGGCCTCTCTTGTTGCGGAGCACAGGCTCCAGACGCACAGGCTCAGTAGTTGTGGCTCACGGGCCTAGTTGCTCCGCGGCATGCGGGATCTTCCAAGACCAGGGCTCGAACCCGTGTCCCCTGCATTAGCAGGCAGATTCTCAACCACTGCGCCA
>NW_021145871.1:13370-50000 GCF_002837175.3 Physeter macrocephalus | reverse complement strand
CATTGCGGTGGCTTCTCTTGTTGCAGAGCATGGGTTCTAGGCGCGCAGGCTTCAGCAGTTGTGGTGTGCGGGCTCAGTAGTTGTGGCTCGTGGGCTCTAGCGGGCGGGCTCAGTAGCTGTGGCGCACGGGCTTAGTTGCTCCGCGGCATATGGGATCTTCCCAGGCCAGGGCTCGAACCCGTGTCCCCTGCATTGGCAGGCGGATTCTTAACCACTGCGCCACCAGGGAAGTCCTTGTCACATCTCTTTCTAACCCAGCCAGAAGAAAGTCTCCAATTATGAGGACTCGTGTGATTAGATTGAACTCACTCAGATAATCCAGGACAATATCCCTATCTCAAAGTCCACACCTCTGATAAATATATATATTTAAATAAATATATATTTGGTCTTCTGGCTCCTGGCACAGAGCTCCTAACAGCCTTGAAATTTCCCAAGTCAGAAGAGTGAAAAGGGTGTCTTTTGTTATGGAAATGAGGTGACTTTTGGAAAGCCCCTGTGTCACCTAAGAATGTGGGCAGGAGAACAAACCACGTGATTAGAGGGTTGGAGCTGTCAGTCCCACCGACCCACTTACCTCTGTGATGTGAGTGGGGCTGGAGACTGATGGCCACCAAAGGCCAGTGATTTAATCAGTCGTGCCTATGTAGCGAACCTCCATTAAAACCCAAAAGAACAGGGTTTGGAGAGCTTCTGGGTTGGTGAACTCATGGAGATTGGGGAAAAGTGGCGCTCTCAGACAGTGTGGAAGCTCCTAGCCCTCCACACACACCTCGCCTGTGCATCTCTTCCATCTGGCTGTTCCTGAGTTACATTCTTTTATAACAAACTAGTAATCTAGTAAGTAAAATGTTTCTCTGAGTTCTGTGATCTGCTCTAGCAAACTAATCGAATCCAAGGAGTGCATTGTGGGACCCTCCCATCTGTAGGTCAGAAGCACAGGTGACAACCAGGACTTGTGACTGATGTCTGTGACAGGGGCAATCTTGTAGGACTGAACTCTTAGCCTGTGAGATATGAAGCTATCTCCAGGTAGGTAACGTCAGAAATGAATTAATTGGTTGGTAATGTGGAACAAAACAAAACAAAACACATCAGAACTGGTGTCAGAATTGGAATACCCTTAAATCACACCTGCGAAGACGCTTTTGCTGTGTAAGGTAACATTTTTCACAGGTTCTGGGGATTAAGTCATGGACATCTTTGGGGTACCATCTTCTACCATACATAGTTACTTATTTATAGTAGTACTACTGTTTCTGTTTAATGAAGGCATACCAAGTTTCCTCCTGTGGACAAAGAATGTCACCTGCCATAATAGTAAACGAAGGATGTTGCAGCCATCAAGCCACCAACCAATGCAGCCATCCCAACGGTGCAACCTGAAGGGATTCAGGATGGAGAAAAACAGGATACTGGTCCTAGGTAAGGTGGAGCCCTCCTGATGGGGTTAGTGCCCTTGTAAAAGGGACCCCAGAGAGCTTTCTTGCACTTTCTGTGAGGTGAAGACACAGTGGAAAGACAGCCATCTATGAACCAGTAGGCAGGTCCTTACCAAACACTAAAATCTATAGGTGCCTTGATCTCAGACTTCCCAGCATCCAGAACCGTGAGAAACAAACGTTTGTGGTTTAACTCCCCTGGTCTATTACTGCTCGAACCGACTAAGACATGGACATATTGTCAGTAGTATTCCATATAGATCTTAGGCAGGAAAGAAACAAAACTAAAAACAACTAAAAACTGGGAATGCAGCCAGAGAATGACTGAGGTTTGGGAAACTGAGGCCTGGATGAGAGGGTTCCAAGGCTTGTCTCGAGTGAGGAAGCAGCTGGAGTTGGAGGAAACAGCATCTGTTTGGTAAAAGGCCTACCTCCCAGTGACCCGACAGCAATCCTGTTGACATAACCCCGTTGATCAAAGCAGTCCCCCAGCTGCTGCAAGCCAGTTCCTGTGGCTCGTGGTGGAATTCACTCAGCGGCTCCGGAGCTGGTAAATATAAAACGTCTGGTCCTCGGGTGGGAGCTGCATCCTGGAAAAGGCTGCTGAAAACTGCTGCCTCTGCCAGTGCTAAGCCAGGCGCTATGGAACCAGGAACAGTCCCTACAGAAGACCCCAGAGACCCGAGAGCCTGCCGCAAAGTCAGGGGCCTGGAGACGGACCTGGAGACTAGCTCAGGTAAGAGGTGGCAGAGGGTGCCTCAGCCCTGCAGCTGAGGGGGGCTGGGCAGGCTGGGGGCGGGGCTGGCAGCAGAGGGTAGGCACCCTCCCCTCCGGGGCCGCCAGGATTCTCAAGCCATGGGTGGGCTTCATTTACAGCTGAACCTTGAACAACTTGGGGGTTAAGGGCACTGACCCTCCACGCAAATCCGCCTATAACTACAATCAGCCCTTCGTATCTGAGGTTCCACATCCACAGATTCAGCCTACTACGGATTGTGTAGTAATTGGTATTTATTGAAAAAAATCCGCATATAAGTGGACCCGCAGTTCAAACCCATGTTGCTCAAGAATTGACTGTATTTCCTGTGTTAACTAACCTACCAGCACAGAAGCTTCCTTCTGAAGCCTGTGTCGTGGTGAAGAGCACGTAGTTAAGAGGATGGATTTGTTTATTATTTGGGTAACTTGAAACTTTACTTTTCTAAGAGCATAGGCTTTGGATTCAGAGAGACCTGCTCTGGCACTTGCTTCATTGATAAATCGATTGATTGGTTCTTGGCTTCTCCCCGTTTGGGGGGGTGGACAGACCAGGGAGCCCCAGGGCAGAGGGTACCGATAGACAAGCTTATAGGTGGGGAAGGAAGAAGAGCAGCATGATGTTCCCTGAGGACCACCAACATCTGTACAAGCTGAGCCTCAGTTTCCTCACCTGTAGAAGGTGGCTGGGGCTTTCCTCTTACTACTCACTACAGTGTGGTCGGTGGACCAGCAGCACCAGCATTCCCTGGGAGCTTGTTAGAAATGCAGACCCTCAGGCTCCACCCCAGACCCGCTCGCTGTACCAGAATCTGCATGTTAACAAGATGCTCAGGCAGCTCGTGGGCACGGTGGGGTTGAGAGGCTCTGATGCAGTGGCCTCCATGTTCCTGGAAGGCAGAGAGCTGATATGGGGGGAAGCCAGGTTTAAACTCAGGTCTCCCCAGTGCTGAAATCCACGCTCTTAGGCCCCACTGTCTTCCCATCTTTGTGCGTCAACTAACACGCAGTTAAATCCCTGTTGAGGGAACTCTACTCGGCATTCTGTAATAACCTATATGGGAAAAGAATCCGAAAAAGAATGGATGTATGTATATGTATAACTGGAGCACTGTGCTGTACACCTGAAACTAACACAACATGGTAAATCAACTACACTCCAATATAAAATAAAAATTAAATTAAAAAAAATCCCTGTTGAATGAATGAACACATGAATTAATGCAACCATATCCCTTTCAGTGCTAACACAAATCTTTGGTCTTTTCCTTCCTTCTAGGTGGAAAGCCGGCCCGCCATCAGAAGGCCATCCCCAAAGCTCACCTAACTTTCATTATCGACTGTACGCGTGGGAAACAGATCTCCCTGGCAGCACTCCCAGGGCCACCCCGCGTCCCTAGTCCCAACCTAGGACCTGTCATCCCTCCAATGAAGACTTACATCTTGTTATGTGGAGAAAACCGGCCCCCCCATGTAACTCAGGAGGCTCCCCTAGGTGGGGGAGGGCTTGCCCAGACCAGGGGCCCCCTGCCACCCTGCAGAGAGACTACGGCCCCAGATTCCTCCCCAGCCAGCCCACTCTACCTCCAGGGGGCTCCTGAAGCCAAGGGGGCCCCTGTGAAGACTGTGTCCTCGAGGTCTTCCGCTTGGGGAACGGTCATAGTCTCTCTCAAAGCCCTCTCCTCCTGTGTCTGTGCGCAGGCTGATTAACTGGAAGAGCCTGGCCAAGGGAGGACAGGGCTGGCAACCCAAGCTCCAGAGTTCAGCGGATGCAGTTCCCGGGGTTCACCCCCTCTTCCCCAGCCAAGCAGAAGTCTTTTGTGCCTGAGCCAGGGAAGGAGCATTAGATCCCTAAAGGACATCTGAAACAGCCATGAGTATCCTACTTCTCCATCCTCTCCATCTTTGCTCGCCTTTCAGCGGAAGCAGGATAACGCAACGCCACATAGAAAGAGACTAATTCACTAACACAGCAAATTCTGAAGGCGCATCTCCCACATGCCAGGCCCTGCAAAGTGCTAAAGAAGATACTACAGCTTTCTTGGAACTTGTACTCTTGGGGGTGGGGAAGAAAGGTTAAACAACCTAATAAAGATGATTTTGAACAGTGTAATGAGTGCTGTGTAGAAACTGAAACAGGGTGCTGGGATGGAAAATGATGGGGCAAAGAGCTTTTCTGATACAGTGATTGGGAAAGGCCTCTCTGAGTGGGTAACAAAGTATGATCTAAAAGATGAGAAGGAGCCAGCACTGCAAACCACCCTCCCTAGGGTCACCTGGTTGGCATCTCATCCCAGAGCAGGAGTCAGAACCTCCCAGCACAATGGGCAGGGGTAGCACATTGCCTGCTGTCAGCTCACGTGCAAGTGTGTAGGTCGCTAGGGATCACCCGGAGGGCACAGGACTCAGGATGGGAGAATCAAGGGCCCAGGTGGGATGGGAAGTAAGGGGAACTGGCTTCTCAAGAGGGGGCAGAAGTGCTCAGAAAGGGAATGGAGTATCATGTTTGAATGAATGAAAATAAGAGATATTATTTATTGAGCTGCATACCAGGCTTATACTGCCCTCTAGGGATACAGAAAAGGGGGCTGGGGGCTTTGTCCCTACCCCGCAGGGCAGTCCTGTCCTCAGCAGGAAGTGGGGGTTGCTGTGAGGGGAGGTGTAGGTCTAAGAGATGCACAGAGCTGTGTGAGATTCATCTGAGGAGGAGTGTCTCAAGGCTCTTGGATTAAAATTGCTGAATGTTCGTTTATTCAATGACGGTTTTACTAGGTTCCTACAAACACTAGTGGCTAACATGTACTGACCATTTGGTCTGTGCCAGGGAAGTGACATCCTCCAAGTGTCAGTACCAGGAAGCACTGTTTTGTACCCATTTCACAGATTAGAGAATCAAGGCACAGAGAGGTTGAGGAATGCACTCAAGGTCCCATAGACTGGTGCAGCTGGGATTCGAACCCAAGGCAGCCTGGTGCTCAATTTCTTGCTCTTAACCGTAGAGCAGATGGCCTCTCGTCCTGGCAGGGTCTCTTCTAAACAGAGGGGATCTAGAGAGAGCAGACCCTGTCCTCAACGAGCTCACAGCCTGGTGGGGGAGGCAAGAAGAAGGTGACTATTGCAATAGCTTCTGGTAAGTGCAACAGTAAGGGCACAGAGAGTGATGTTGGGGCTGGAGGAGGATGCCCAGCCCATTAGGGAGAGGAGATCAAGGAGGGCTTCCTGCAGGAAGTGGCATCTAAACTAAAATCTGACCAGTGAGTGAGTCATACAAAGGCAAGGGGGCCAGGGTGGGGAGTGTTCCAAGGAGAAGGACCAAAGTTATTCAGTCTGGCTGGAGTATTCATTCACTCACCAAGTATTTTTTGGGTACCCACTGTGTGCTAATCTCTGGGCTAGACCCTGGGATGGAGCAGTGATAGACAGACAAGGCCCTGCCATGAAGGAGCTTATCCTCCACCTGGGGGAGACAATGCATGTACACACTCGAAACAGAGGCCGGAGAAGTGACAGGGACCATATCATGTGAGGCCTTGCAGGCCACGATGGGGTCTTTGTTTTTTGTTTGTTTGTTTGCTTGTTGGTTTTTGGGCAGAGCTGCTTGGCTTGGCTTGGCTTGTGGGATCTTAGTTCCCTGATCAGGGACCGAACCTGGGCCCCCCGCAGTGAGAGCACGGAGTCCTAACCACTGGACCGCCAGGAATTCTCGAGGTCTTTTTATTTTATTCTGAGATGGGGATCGTTGGAAATTGTGAGCAGACAGCAACATGACATACCTTAAAAAAAAAAATTCCTTAGCTCTTGCGCTGGGATAGGAAGGCAGGGGAGGAAGCTGAGGAGGCTGCACCTTAATCCAGGCAAAGGGGGTGATAGTCTGGATTATGGAGGTGGTGAGAGAATAGTCTGGACCACATATGCCCCCTCCTCTTTCCTCCCCCTGCTGAGAATCACTGGACTAGATGAGCCCAAAGACGTCGCTGCAAAGGGAGTTTGAGACCCACGAGGAAAAGTGTGGGGCTGAAGGTCTAGCTTTGCGCCAGAAGGTGTCGCCCTATCATCAGAATGGAGGCACCACCCACTGGTCTGGGTTGGGAGGGTGGGAACCTGCGCGCCAAGGGGCTGGCGCCACGGGGCCAGCCACCTGGTGGGGTCAAGTTTTCAGAAGCCAGACTTTCATTCTAACCAGCATCCCTCTCATCTAGAAAAATAACTACTGATATTTTTATATGCACCACATGCCACCTCAGTTCTCACACTAGACCCATGAGGTGGGTATAATTTTTGTTGCCATTTTACAGGTGAAGAAACTGAGGCACAGAGAGATGAAAAGATTTGCCCAAGGTCACCAACTAGAAAGAGGCAGAGCCCAAATCCCAATCCCAGGCAGTGTGACTATGTAGTCATAGCATTATAACTCTGTACTATGCTGTAGGTGCTCTGTTCATGTGTGTTGAATGAGTGAAGGAAGGAAGAATGAACATTCTCCAAGGACCCAGCCTAGGGCCTGGCAGTGTGTAGGGAGTGTTTGGGGGTCGAACACGTGAGTGAGGCCCTCACTGAGCTGGGGGCACACAGGTGCAGGAGAGCAGCTCAGTCTCTTCACCACAGTCCTGTGAGGTGCTGTCCCGTTTTACAGATGTGGAAACTGAGGCTCGGGTAGGTTAGGCAACTGGCCCAAGGTCACAGATAGTAAGTGGCAGAGCCAGGGTTGAAATGGAGGTAGTTCGCCCTCGGAGCTTTACCTACCCACAATACTGCAGGAACTTACTGAAAAGCTGTTGAGAGAATGAATTAACAAAGAGATGAAAGACTTTACTGAACCAGTGAGTGGAATGTGTGAATCAGTGAATGTGCTTCCAGGTTGACAGTTATGCCTAAACAGGACTGTGTCCCCAGTGCCCTAAAAGTGCCTGGTACATAATAGGTGGTCAAGAATTGTGTGGGAAGGAAAGAAGGAAGGAAGGGAGGGAGGGAGGGAGGGAGGGAGGAAGGAAGGAAGGAAGGAAGGAAGAGGGGGATGAAGGGGCAGATTTGCTGTCCTGCTCTCTCTTCTCTGGCTCCCTGGGGCCAGCAGCCTCGCTTTGTACCCTTTAGGGAGGCACTTCAGAGGGCCCCCACCCAGTCTAGCAGCCCTCAGGCTCCCATGGAAGGTTGACCCTGTGTCCAGGCCCTGGAGGGCCTCAGAGCTCAGGACTGGCCTGGCTGGCTGCCCAGGGTGAGCCCCAGGCCAGCTGTGCTGACTGTAAACACCTCCTCCCCTGCCCAGAGGCTCCTGCTTCAGGCACCAACCTAGCAGACTCAAGTCACCACGTCCCTCAGGACCCTCTCTTGTTTGAGGGCAGAGCCAGAGGGTGGAAGCTTGGTTTTCCCTGTTCAGAAAACAAGCAGAGATTTTTTTTTTTTTTTTAAGCACAGAGATTTTTAACAGGAGGTTAGCATTTATCGAGTTTATACTAAAACACCATCTCTCTCTGGTTGCTCACAGCAGCCCTGGGAGGGGGTTACCTGATCTTTGTTTATGATAAGAAATTAAGGCTTCCAGGTGCTTTTCTCCCCCACCTCGACCCCCAGGGCCCAGACAGTCTTCTGAGAGGACCCTGGGGAGCCTACCTTTTAGCCCCGCCTCACCTGCTTTTCCTGGAAAGAAGACCCCAGGTACAGGGCAGCTCCTCTGCCCTACCAGCCCAAGTCTTGGTCTTTTTTTTTTTTTTTTTTGGTTGCACCAGGTCTTAGTTGCAGCAGGCAGGCTCCTTAGTTGCGGCAGGAGGTCTTCCTTAGTTACAGTAGGAGGGTTCCTTAGTTGTGGCTCGTGGGCTACTTAGTTGCAGCACGAGAGCTCTTAGTTGCGGCATGCATGTGGGATCCAGTTCCCTGACCAGGGATTGAACCTGGGCCCCCTGCAGTGGGAGCACAGAGTCTTAACAACTGTGCCGCCAGGGAAGTCCCCCAAGTCTTGGTCTTGATGGAGCCAGAGACAGTATGGGTGAACTGGGGGTGTCAGGATCCAAGTCTAAATGAAATAACAGGGCTCTAAGTGAGCCCTTCTGGGCATTTTCAATGCATGGCATATGTGGGCTAGAGTCAACCACCATGTGCCAAGCCCATTAAGTGAATTACAGAACAACCACAGCAGGTAGATCCTATTAAGCACCATTTTATGGTGCAACGGAGGCACAGAGAGGTTAAGTTACTAACTCAAGATCACAAACCTCAGAAGTAGCAGAGCCAAGATTTGAAGCCAGGCGATGTGACTCCAGAGTCCGCAATTGATCCTCCACGCTTTACTGAGGCTTCTTAGCTTTTTAAAAAATTCTACAAACATTTACTTAGCTCCTTTCCCATGCCAGGCTTGGGAGCAAGAGGGCAGAATAAGGCATCTTCTGCCATGGCAGAACTGGGATCCAAGGCAGACTGGGAAGAGGATGGGGGCAGCGGGGAGATGGAGGGGTACAATGTTGGAGGTGGGTCAGGGAAGGGTGGCGTGGGGATGGGGTGTTGGTGTGGTAGAGAAGCTCTGCCCTGAAGTTCTGGAGTCCTGGGTCTTCACCTCATCTCTGCCACTGACTTGCTGTGTGACCCTGGGCAAGATCCTACCCCTCCCTGGGCCTAGGTCCCACCATCAAACCATGAGGAGTTTGGAGTGACTCCCAGAGGACACAGGGCTGGCCAACCAAGCCTCAGGGTCTGCCCTCACCCCCAGGCATGTGCTCCTTTCATCTGAATTTGAGCTTCTTTTAAAGACAAGTTTTGGACCTAGCGTTCCTTGGGCTCTGTCTGTGACTCCGAGCTGGTAGCTCTGTAGGGCTTTCTGGAGGAGGAGGCTTTTGGCCTGGGCTAGGACTTTGAAAGTGATGGAACCTCCTAAGTCCTCCACACCCCTCTGGCACCACCTGACCTGGACCTTCTTGCAGGTCTCTAGCCCTAGAAGGCTGCATCTTTTCGACCGCCTCGGCCTCCTGCCCACCCCCACTCCAAAAGCTCTAAGATGTAGGAGTTCCCCTTCCCTATACAGGAAGGGAGCAGGGGAGCTGCCTCGGCCCTTTGGTGGTGGGGGACTGATCTGGGGTGACCCAGCAGAGGACCTTCTAGAGTCACAGACAATGATTCAAATTCCAGCCATACCGCTTCCAAACTGGGTGACCTTGGGCCAGTTGCTTGACCTCTCTGAACCTCCTGTCCTCCTTGGTACCTACCTTGCGCGCTTGCGATTGTTGTGGGGATGAGCATGTGTTTGGCACACACTAGGTGCTCAATGGATGGGGCTGATATAATTATTATTCACGGGGTAGGGGCGGGGCCCAGGGCCCGCAGCCAGGCCTATATTTAGCCTAGAAAGTGTGGGGGGCCAGTGGAGACAAAGCGTGGCGGCCAGCCCAGGCGCCAGGGGGCGGAGCCAGCGAAAGAAAGCCTGCAGTCCCCACGTCCCCGCCCTCCTCTTCCGCAGGGTCACCTTGGCAGGAGGGCACCTTCACTCTAGACGGTGTCCAGTCCCCAGCGGCCGCTCTGTCCACGGCGCAGCCCTCATCCTCTAAAACCGGGATCTGGGGAGGGGGCTGCTGGGTCCTGCGGGGTGGGGAGTATTCGGCCCCACTGGTGACTTAAGGAAATGCCCCCTTTCCCAGCCCAGCTTCCTGCCAGCCCGGCCCAGGGAGGGACGCCGCTGGGATTGGGACGCCAAGGTGAGCCTGACCCCAAGTGGGGGTCGAGGGAGGGGGAATGCTGGTCCGGCTCCTCCCCCCAACTCCTCGCCGATGAGTGTCGGGCTGCAAATAGCCCAGTGGAATCAGTGAGTCACAGAGGCTGGAAATACCGCGCCCCCCCCTTCCCTCCCCTCCTTCCGTCTGCACCGAGCTGCGCGGAGGAGCGCCTGGAACTCCGATTTCAGTAGCGCCTGGGGGTGTGTGTGTGAGTCCCTCCAAAGGGTAGTCAGGCTGCCTGAACCAGTCAGCTTCCCAGCCAGGTTTCAGCCGGGCTATGCCCCTGGGGCTGTGTGACCCTAGGCTAGTCACTTGGCCTCTCTGGTCCTCAGAACCCATCTGGTACGAGATAGGCTTCAAGAGCAGCCCAGTGCAGCTGGCCCAACTTTGGTGTCCCTGTGCCTGGGACAGTGCCTGGCTGGTAGTAGCAGGGGCTGGCAGTTGGAAGAGAAGGCGATGCAAGGTTTTTCAGAGAAATAATTCCCAGATTATTGCCCTTGTGGGCCTGGGAGCCAAAGGAGGAGGCCGAAGGACACCCACATTTCTGTGAGGTCTTGAACTTTGCTTGAGCTACCACCCCTGCCCCCAAATCTCAAGAAAGGTATGTCTGTTCATCCCCGGCCTTCGCACTCTGCTGCCTCCAGCCCCATCCCAAGTTTGAGAACTTCAGGCGGGTGATCTCCAGAAGTCCATGATTCTGTTGTTTATTGTGTGTGCGGGGTACAATGCCAGGACCCTCCTCTGCACCACCCACCCAGTCATCTCCTAAGGGCCCCAGAATGGCAGGAGTGAGAGGGCACCTTACAGAACGCTGACCAAAGAGGTACAGAGGGCCGAGGCTGGCCTTGCCACTTGCTCCAGGGGCCCCGACTAACTGGGAACCACCCTTACCCATCACCCCTGCTTCTGTATGTGGGAGACTGAGCCAGGGTCACGGGGGGCAGTTGGGGCTCCCCAGAATGAAGGCAGACGGGAGGTCCTTGCCCTGGACTGGGGACTAGGAGGGAACTGGGGTGTGACTCTTCCTGTGATTAGGACATTCTCTAGCAGGAAACTGTGGGCGCAGGGTGCACAGGCTGAGAGGCAGAATGAGGGGAGCTACCCCCCACTGCACAGAGGTCTGGGAGGGCCGTTTGAGAGCAGCTTCTGACATCATGGGTTCAAATCCAACCGTCAGTGGTTAAGCTGGGCGCTCAACTGTTCAGACTCTGTCCGCATTGAGAAGAATGGAGATTGTAAATCTGATTTTAGAAGGTTCCGAATTTGGCTTTAACCAGTGGTAATGTTTAGTATTTAAAGAACAAAGATAAGTGTGCACGTGTGCACGTGCATGTGTGTACGCCTGTTTGTGTGTGTGTGTGTGGTATACACACACCAAGCCTATAGCTTCACGGATTATAGAGGGCAGGATGGGGGAGGTGAATGGCCACAAGAGAAGGTGGGCAGGAAGCTGGGGTCCTACCTAGAGGACCCAAAGCCCCATCCACGCTTCCTCTGTTGGGTAACCTGTGTGCAGTGGAGGCAGCCCCGGGGGTCCAGGTCTCTGGGTGGGAGAGAGAAGGCTCAGCCCCACCCCTTGGCCCAGGCTTACCTGGGGGCACGAGCAGGTAACAGACGGTTCACACGGTTTATCAGGAACCAGCTGTACTGGAAAAGCCCCATCTATATACAGACACAATGGGGCCCTGCGCTGGCGCAGCTGGCTGGCTGGGGCACCTTGTGGGCAGACAGCCTGGCAGCTGGTTCGGGGCTTGGAGAGCCGCAGAGGGGAAGCGGACCACCATGGCTGTCTCCCCTGGCCTCCCTGTGCCCGGGCAGTTCAGTTTAGCTGGGCACCTCTGCCTCTTCCGCTCCCCTTGGCCAAGGGGGTCCCAGGTCCCCAGGTCCCCAGTCCCCCTGCCCCTGCCCTGCAGAGACTCCATAGATCAGAATTTGTCTGTCTCTCCTGCAGATTATTTGCCCAGAGATCCTGCCTGTCCCAATGCCCCTTCCCCAAACTGGGCTCTTCGGGACCTCCTGTTCCCCATCCCAATCCCTTTATTCTGGATTAAGTGAACGAGGCCACATCTGGAATCTGGGGGCCACGGGAGACGCAAGGGGGTCCCTGGCCTGGCCTGGGTAGAGCAAAAGGCCACATTGGAGAGGATGTGACCCACCTGGGGCCTGGGGTGGAGGTGTCAGGGCCTGAACCTGGGCTGAGCGTCCCGGAAGCTGTCATGAGGGGGTCAGGAGAGCCACTCTGGCCGGCCAGTGGGGGAGAAGATGGCGGAGTTGGGGGAAGGGAGGGGGAGGCCCTCAGATTTTTATCTCGGTCCGGAAGATCTGCTGGACGTGCTCCGTGTGTGGTTGGCGCCGAGCCCGGATGGTGAGGCTGCCGTCCTCCCTCAGGGCCGAGGTCACCGATGTGGGGTCCACGTCCTCCGGCAGTTGGCACTTGTGAGCAAAGGTGTTCATGACCGTGCCGTCAGCTGCCAGCTGGGGAAGGAGTAATGGGTCAGGGCAGGCTGCCCCCCACCCTTGTCCTGCTCACGTCAAGCCACAGCCCCTGCTCCCCAGTCTAACCCCAGCTGGGCCCCCACGTGCCGAGGGATTCTGCTCTCAGGTGCAGAGGCCTGGCCTAGGGGCTGGCTAGGGCTGAGCAGGGACAGGTGCCAAGGTGCTTAGAGGAGCTCCAGTGGTCCCGGGGCAGAGGCAAGGTCTTGGTGGGGGGAGCTCAGATGGGGAGGAGACTCAGGGGCAGAATCTGGGACTCCTGAGCAGCAAGGAGATGGCACAGAGCAGAGCTGAGCCCTCTTGGATACCCGGATACACGGTGTCCACCGTCAGGGCTCGGCCGGCGGCCCCTCCTGAGTGACTCAGCCAGCACATAGTGTCCAGAGGAGCCTGGGGCGGCTGAGTCACTGGTGAGGGTGGCAGGGCTGGCACGTGCTGCCCACTGGTCCTGGTGCCCACAGCCCTTGGCTTCCCTGAGAGGCGCCCCTCGGGCATCCAGCCTCCTGTGCTCAGGGGGGAAAGCCAGGCCAAGGGGGATCCAGAGGCAGCCTTGGGCCGACCCTCTTCCCTAAGGAGCACCGGTGGCTCTGGCCCGCTGGGGGCAGCATCCCTGTTCAGCCAGGGCCACACCCTCCTCCAGGGTGCAGGCCTCCTGGGAGCTGGGACTCAGAGACCCTAGTGACCAAGTGACCCTGAGACCTGTGGGTGGAAGGAGTGTGGGGTTTGGGGTGTGTGTGACCCTGCACTGCAGGGCCTCTCTCAACCTTGGGCCTAATTCAGGGGTCCGGAAGTGAGGGACCAGTGAGCCCCCCACCTCTCCAGATACCCACAGGAAGGGCTGTCCTGCCTCAGCCGCCATCTCCCTCCTCTCATCTCCCTTCTCACCTCCCCTCAACATCCATCCCCCCCTCCCCCATCCCCTGTGGCTTCCTCAGCCGCCCTGGACTGGGAGCCTGGGGCAGAGAGAGGCAGTAACGGGGTCCCGTGGCCCACCAGCTACAGGAGCGAGGCCTCTAGTTTGTCCTGGGGGTTGGGGGGGTACTGGGCAGGGTGCGGGGTCCCGGGATGAGTGGGGACACGGGGCAGAGGGTACAGGCGTGGGGCCCAGGGTCTGGGGGCGGGGAGCGGGCTCACCTTCTCAGCTCGCACCTCGATGTTGTTGTTGGAGGTGGTGACGATGATGTCTTCAGGTGAGAAGTCGCTCACGTCCACGGCAAACTCATAGGCATCTCCCAGGGTCTTGATGTTGCCCTGCCCCCCGGGACGCGCTGTGGGGAGGGCTGCCGTGAGCAGTGCAGAGGACGGGCTGGCACTCAGAACCCAGGTCTCCGGCTCCCTCCCCGGAGGGAAGGGGCTGGCCCCGGGCCTGAGCTCCCCCTCAGCCGTAGCTGCCACCTGCCCTCTTGCAGCCCACCTTTTCCGCCCAGGGTGGGGGGATGTGTTGGGGCCTTACCCAGCACAGGTGGGGTTGGTGTGTGTATATGTCTGTAGTGACCCACCCCAGGCCTGGAGGAGGGTGCGTGGAGCTGAGCCCCAGGCCAGAGCTGTTTCTGGAAGGCCTGCCTGTTCTCACGGCCACATCTGTCTCTGTGGCCGCCTCTGTCCCGGTGGTCACACGCGGCTGCAGCTGTACAGCACCTGTTCCCGGCAGCTCGGCAGCTGCAGCCACATCGGGTGGTGCCCTGGAGCAGGTGTCCCCTCCCCGGGCGCCTCCCCTCCCCACGGAGGACTTGCCTGGGAAGGCCAGGGGCTCCGAGTGGGGCCGCATGAAGCTGCCAAAATCCTCGGAGAACATGCTCAACGCCTTCTCCATGGGTGGCTCCTGGGCGGGAAGGGTGTGGGGGGCCGAGGAGGAGGAGGAGGAGGAGGAATGGAAGCTTCTCTCCGCTCTGAAGGTGGAGGAGGTCCTGTGGCTCATCCACGGGCGGGCGGCCGGGCCCTGGCCGGTGGGCAGGGTGGACAGGAGGGCACGAGGACAGCAGGCTCGGAGGGAGCGTGCCGGGCCCCGACTGCCGCCGCTTTATAAGGCCCGACCGTCCCTGGGCGCGGGGCCAGCCCCTTGTCTACCAGCTAAATTTAGTCCTCTCGGTGGCCCAGAGGGGCTGGAAACCTTCTCCAGTGAGACGGCACTGCTGACAGTCCAACACAGGCAGGCCCATGAGGCTGAGCTCACTGCCCCGCATTCCAGGCCGATAACTCCAGCAGCGGAGCCTCCCACGGCAACGAGGTGGGGACGCACGCTGTCCCCTCGCCACTCAGACCCCTGGGCCCGCCTCAGGACCTTGTGTGTGTTCGGTGTTTCTGTGTCTCCCCCCGCCAGATTGCGAGCTCCTTGAGGACAGGGTTTTCTCTCCCTCCGTCCCCTCTCCCACAAAGTTCCAGCCCTTGGGGAGAGGGATCTAGGTGTGGATGATCAGGGCAGAAAGGCCCAAGCCCCTGGCTCTGGGGAGAGTGGGAGATGCAAGGTCAGGAGGTCAGGGGTGCATGGAGGACCCCCACCTGCTGGACCCCTGTATGAGGCGAGGGGTTCCCTCCCTCAGGGCAGATAATGTTCACAGCCATCTCTTAGGAAGGACTGAGACAGCCCTGGGGTGGGGAATAGAATGTGCAGCTGTTCCCCTGCCAGCTCCCACGGGGACCCAGATTTCATGCTTATCTCCCTCCCCCCCATCACCGACCTCCCAACTCTGGAACATTTTGGGACCCAAGAGGAGAAAGCTGAGGCCGGGCTAGGGCTTGGGCCTGGACTCAGGGGAGGAGAGCAGATAATTTCGTAATGGTCCTTAACAATATAGAAGGTTATGTTCCCAGGAAATGTCTGCTTCAGACATCTCCAGCTGAGAGGAGATGCCGGGGGTGGCAGCGGGCAGGGTCTCAGTCAGAGGTAAAGGAGAGCTCCGCAAGACAATCATTCTAGCTCTGACTTCTTTTTTTTTTTTTTTTTTTGCTGTACGCGGGCCTCTCGCTGCTGTGGCCTCTCCCGTTGCGGAGCACAGACTCAGCGGCCGTGGCTCACGGGCCCAGCCACTCCGCGGCATGTGGGATCTTCCCGGACCGGGGCACGAACCCGTGTCCCCTGCATCGGCAGGCGGACTCTCAACCACTGCGCCACCAGGGAAGCCCTAGCTCTGACTTCTGAGGTGCCTGCTGGGCACCGGCTCCTGGCTGTAAGCTCTCCAGCATGGCCTCATTTGATCCCCGCACGGCTCAGGAAGGAGACGGTATTCCCATTTTATAGATAGAGAAACAGAGCCTCACAGAGAGCCTGGGGCTTGCACACGAGCAAATGGCAAAGCTGGGATTTGAACCCTGTCTTCTCTGATCCAAACCCTCCAGGAGGCGGGGTGACCTGAACATTCATGTATGGAGACAGTCTGGTCCCGAACCCCCTGAGAAGCCCCTCTGCCCATGCACAGATCATGCGGGACCAGGGGGTGAAACAGGGAAGGCCGTTCTGGGAGGCCGGGGGTCCTCTGCTGCCCAGGTTGCAGTGTGGGGCCTCTGCTCCCCCCTCCAAATCCTGCCCTTCCTTCCCAGATCAGCTCCGGTTCCTCCTCCTCCATGGAGCCCTCTCTGATTGCTGCAGCCCACACAGGGGGGGCCTGCCCAGGTGCCCGCTGTACCAACTGGCTTTGCCCACCCCAGCACCTGAGTGTGACGTGGTCTTCCTGGGTCCTCTCTCCCCTATCAGACTGGCAGTTCCCTGAGTTAGGGGTTCGCCTGTCTCCCCGTTAGATTGGGGGCTCCTGAAGGCAGGGGCTGTTTCTCTTTTCTCTGACTCCCACAACACTTCCTCCCTGCGGCGGTTGGCGGGGAGATCCATCAATACGAGTAACCACTGGTGCTGGTAGTCCGTGAAGTGGGGTCAGGGTGGTGGCTGGAGCCAAAGGGGTCTGTCTGTCTAGTGGAGATTCCTGCCTGGCTTGTGTCACCCATCCTGGCCGACGCGGTTCCAGTAGGGCTGCCAGGAAGTTACCAGCACTGAGGTGAGATGGAAAGATGGTGGGGGTGGGGGTGGGGGTGGGGGACTCAGAAGCCTGCCACCCGCCAGGGAAACAGGAGCCAGTGGCTAAATGCAGACACAAGGTCATGGCGCTGAGGGCCTGAGTCACTGCTCCTGGACGTCAGATCTCATTACCCACCCCCGCCCACCATTCCTCCCCCCCGCTTCCCCCCATCCCTGAGGCATCACCCACACATGCACCGGATCCACTGACTTCAATGGCCAGGAGGGACCCTGAAAGGTCATCAAGGCCTTTCCCCTGTCTCTGTGCATGTCTCTCCTTTCAGATCCCGGGGACAGAAGGAGCTTCAGAGATGATCCAATGCCTTGAATCCCATACTTGCCAGGGCACCCCAATCACTTGGAGGGCCTTTCAACAAACACAGACTCTTCTCATGTACCCCAAGATTCTGATCTGGGGTCTTGGGAAGGGACCAGGAGTCGGCTCCCATCAAGTCCCCACTCAGCCAGCCCACAGGCCAGTGTTCGGAAACCACTCATCACTCAGCAGGTATCTACTGAACACCTGCTATGTGCCGGGCACCGTTGAGGCTCTGGAGGACTCGTGATGAACGAGGCAGAGATAGGGCCCTGCCGCCATGCCTCTCAGGCTCCCCTCATCGGACAGAAGAGGAAACTGAGGCTCCGAGTGGTGAAGGACCCGTTAGGGATGGGAGAGCTGCTCTGGCATCAAGCTCTCACCCTTCACTGCTTGATGCAGGAGAGGGAGAAGCTGGGGGCTGGCCTGAGGGGGAAATGGCTTTGGGAGGGACTTGCCACCAGCACCATGTCCCTCTGCTTCACTCTTCCCAGCTTCCTGATGCTCACAGGGCCGGAGGTGATGGTGTGGACACGCGGTGCTGGCTGGCTGGCCGATGCCGGCTATGAGTTGGAGCCAGCAGCTGCCCGAGACCAGAGACGGGTTTGGGATGTCAACAGGGCGGCCAATTATCCTGTTACTGTACACAGGTTGGGGCAGCCGAGGCAACGGTGGGCCCAGGTCCATGCAGAGCAGCAAGTGTCCACCCCACCCCTCACAACACGAGCTCATTACCCACCCCCGCCCACCATTCCTCCCCCCCGCTTCCCCCCATCCCTGAGGCATCACCCACACATGCACCGGATCCACTGACTTCAATGGCCAGGAGGGACCCTGAAAGGTCATCAAGGCCTTTCCCCTGTCTCTGTGCATGTCTCTCCTTTCAGATCCCGGGGACAGAAGGAGCTTCAGAGATGATCCAATGCCTTGAATCCCATACTTGCCAGGGCACCCCAATCACTTGGAGGGCCTTTCAACAAACACAGACTCTTCTCATGTACCCCAAGATTCTGATCTGGGGTCTTGGGAAGGGACCAGGAGTCGGCTCCCATCAAGTCCCCACTCAGCCAGCCCACAGGCCAGTGTTCGGAAACCACTCATCACTCAGCAGGTATCTACTGAACACCTGCTATGTGCCGGGCACCGTTGAGGCTCTGGAGGACTCGTGATGAACGAGGCAGAGATAGGGCCCTGCCGCCATGCCTCTCAGGCTCCCCTCATCGGACAGAAGAGGAAACTGAGGCTCCGAGTGGTGAAGGACCCGTTAGGGATGGGAGAGCTGCTCTGGCATCAAGCTCTCACCCTTCACTGCTTGATGCAGGAGAGGGAGAAGCTGGGGGCTGGCCTGAGGGGGAAATGGCTTTGGGAGGGACTTGCCACCAGCACCATGTCCCTCTGCTTCACTCTTCCCAGCTTCCTGATGCTCACAGGGCCGGAGGTGACGGTGTGGACACGCGGTGCTGGCTGGCTGGCTGATGCCGGCTATGAGTTGGAGCCAGCAGCTGCCTGAGACCAGAGACGGGTTTGGGATGTCAACAGGGCGGCCAATTATCCTGTTACTGTACACAGGTTGGGGCAGCCGAGGCAACGGTGGGCCCAGGTCCATGCAGAGCAGCAAGTGTCCACCCCACCCCTCACAACACACACATGCTCCTATTTGGGATTAACTTGGCTGACATCTAGGGGCAGAGGGTGGCTCAGGGCCTCAGAATTTTAACAAGTCATTGAAGGGCCATCGTGATTTTCAGAAAGGGGGCTTTGTCTGGAAGAGGGGGGGCAGTTGTCCCAGATCTCTTGCCCAAATCTTCTAAAAGTGGTATCAGGCACAAATCCTCTGCTTTGTGCCCAAACCCTTGCCCTGAAGGCTTAAGCCAGAGGAGCTGGAGGAGCTCTGGGAAGAGGGAGAGCCACAGAATCTAAGTCTGGGTTCAGCCTCTGCTTTGTGACCTTAGATGAGTGACTGCACCTCTCTGATCCTCCATTTATTATCTGCAAAATGGTGATGCTGTCCCTGACCCACAAGGGTGCTGGAAGGATGAAGTGGGTTCCAGACCTAATGTGCATGTTCCTACATTCCGCTGGGGTGGGACAGGGTCTGTGGCATTTACGTAGACGCCCCAAGCAGAGCCACTGCCCCTTGGGTGCTGGGGTTTGAGGCAGTCTTCTCAGACTGGAGGGTCTGGACCTGAGGATCTAGCCCAAGTTCCTCCCCTCCACCCAATTCCCTTCCCCCGCTCCAGCTTGTCGGCCCCCTCCCCAGCTCTGAGCAAGGCAGGTCTTCAAGGCAGGACCTCGGAGAGGTGTGAAGCCTTTGGAATCAGGCAAACCTGGATGGAACTTTTGACTTTGTCCCTCAGCCTCTGTGACCCTGGACAAGCAAGCAGCCTCAATTCTCCGAAACTCCGTTTCTTTATTTAAATATTTATTTATTTATTATTTATTCATTTATTTTGGCTGCGCCGTGTCTTAGTTGTGGCACTCAGAATCTTTGTTGTGGCATGCGGGATCTTTAGTTGCAACGTGCGGACTTCTTAGTTGTGGCATGCATGCGGGATCTAGTTCCGTGACCAGGGATCGAACCTTGGCCCCCTGCACTGAGAGCGTGGAGTCTTACCCACTGGACCACCAGGGAAGTTCTGAAACTCCATTTCTTTAAAATGGCCTAATACTGCCCACCTCGCTGGGTTTCTCTGAGCACTCACTGATTTGGAGGAGGGTTGGGCACAGTGCCTGGCATATAGCAGACATGCAGTAATAATAGCACCCCTTCCCTATGGGTCCTTCTCCTCTTCCTTCTCTGCTCTTTCAAACCCCTCCCATGCCCGGCTCTGAGAACCCAGAGCCCTGACCTTCAGCCCCTGCAGATGACCCCTCACCATACTGCTGTGTCATGAGCTTCCCCCTCCCAGGCCCTGTGTACCCCAGCCGGTAGCTGGGTTGGGGGCCACCCACCTCTGTGTGGCTCTGGTAGGTTGGGGAGCCCCTGACCCTCGTCCCTCCTGGCTGCTCTGGCCTGCACCACTCAGCTGGCCGGGGCAGTTCCAGTTGGTTTGTCAAGGACATTCTTAATGGCCAGGGTAAACCCCGGCGGGGTGGGGCGGGGAGGAGGGGGGGCCAGGATGTTGATTGGTGGAACACACACCTGTCCAGGTGCACCTGAGCTGAAAGCAAAGGAGTCTCTGTCAGAGGAGGTCCGGCTGGGGCCACAGCAGAGCGGACTGACAGAGGTGAGGGGCCGCCGGGTGCAGAGCTGGGGCAGGGACTTGGATGGAAGCTGCCAGGACCAGGGCAAGGCAGGGCAGGCAAGGCAGGAGCAGGAGGCTGGGGGGCAGGGAGCCAGCACCTCCTTTGGACCCTCACGGCTTCTCCTGGGCCTGGGGTTTTCCTGACTCTGGCCTGAGCCGATGGGGAGGAGGAGCGGGGAGGGGCTTGGGGAGTCAGAGTGGTCCATGGGGACCCCACAGTGAGACAGTGGCTCCCCTGGGCAAGGACACTGCTCTGAGCGGTGGAAGCAGACAAGCGTCCAGGGAGGGTGGGAGCGGTGGCCACAGGATGGGGAAGGGGGCTCTGAGCCTGGGGTCCTGCCTTGATCGACCTGCTGCTGGACATGCGGGGGACAGCTGGGAACCGCCGCCCTCATCCCAAACATTAACACACACACTCGCACCCTCGGGGCCACCCCCTCAGGAATGAAGGCACACCAGACCCACGTCCCCTCCTGGAAATGCCACCTTTCCCTTCTATCTGGGAAGTAGATATTGGAAGGGGCCAGTGGCTGGGTAAGGGCGTTGGGGCAGCTCACCAAGGGTCCGTTTGCCTGTGCACTCCCTCAGGGGCCTGATGGAGGAGCTGGTAGGGCTTCGTGAGGGCTCCTCGGGGAATCCTGTGACACTTCAGGAGCTATGGGGCCCGTGTCCCCGCATCCGCCGAGGCATCCGAGGTGACAGCTAGGTTCCCTTCGGCTCCCTGTCGAAAACCCCTCGGGACATCACCCTCCCCGGGTCCGCCTCCCCACCCACCTTGGAGCCCAAGAGCTGCCGCCCTCCTGGGCGGCGGGGAGGGAGGGGATCTGTCTGCCAGTCTGTGGGACAGCCGTGCTAGATGTCTGCTCTCTGCCTTTTGGGAACGCAGTCCCCAGGCCTGATCACTCTGCCGGGGACCTTGCTAGGGGCCCAGTGGGTGCTCTCTGGCCTGACACCAGGACAGCCCCACCGGTCCTGGGACAGCAGAGCAGTCTCTCTAGACTCTCGCGTCCTCTAAGCTATGGCCCCTGCAGAGATGCTGGAGAAAGTGTAGCTCCCAGCCCTCCCTCCACACCCTGCCCCCTCCGTCATTCTGCCATAAGTACCTCAGGAAGGGGCAGGGGTGGGGAGGGCGGGTGGGTCAAAGGCCCCCTCCTGGCCTGGCGCCCACCGTGCTGCCACCTTCACTTGCACAAATCCTGCTGTCTCTCACGTGAGGCAGAGCCCCCTCCCAGCTTCCCTGGATTCGACCACCCGGCCCCAGCCCCACACAGCCCCTGCCCCCCGCCCCCGCCCCGTGCCCTCACTGGGCCCTGGGCTACGAGCCGATGCCCTTGCCCCAGGTGGTCTCGAGTGGTTGAAGCAGAAGCTGTTCCGCATGGGTGAGGACTGGTACTTCCTGATGACCCTCGGGGTGCTCATGGCCCTGATCAGCTACACCATGAGCTTCACTGTCGGGCGTGTGGTCCGAGGTAACCCCTCCCCGGCATGCACGCCTGCTCTGGACCCGGGGCTTTCGAGCACGCTTTTGGGATGCCAGATGGGCCGCCAGGTGCAGCGGGGGTGGGGGAGGGCTCTGGGTGGGGAGGAGGCCTGGGTCTGGTCCCGGCTTTGCTCTTGACTTGCTGTATGACCTGGGCAGGCTCCTGCCCCTCTCTGGGCCTCAGTCTCCTCATCTGCACAATGAGTGAAAGACCAAATATTCCTTCTTCCTCTGAGCTCTATGCCCACCGCTTCCTGCCGCCCCTGCTCCTTCTCCTCCCTCCTTGCTCTCAGCTCAGTAACTGTGGGGGAGAACACTTGTCTAGACCACCAGGCATAGAACATTCTCTCCCCATGCTTCGGCAGGCTCTCTCCACCCTGAGGTCTCCCTGGAAGAGGGGGCACGGGGCAGGAAGTGTCTAACACACCTTCTCTGGGAGACTTGCTCAGGTGGCATTACGAGGACCTGCCATGCACCAGACCTCATCTGAGAGCCCATTTGACAGATGGGGAAACAGAGGCTCAGAGATGTTGAATGGCTTGCAAAAAGTCACTCAGCTAGGGAGTGGCAACGCTGGGATATGATCCAGGGTCCTACTCTTGCCTTCTCTTGGGGATCTGCCACTTACTGGGTGGTCCTGGGCCACCCCTCTCTGAGCCTCCATTTCCTGGCCAGCAAGTGGGCGCCTGAGGGCTGCAGAGCCTGTGGATGGCTCCCTGACTCCCAGCTGTCCCCAGCACACAAGTGGCTGTACCGGGAGATTGGGGACAGCCACCTACTCCGGTATCTCTCCTGGACCGTGTACCCTGTGGCCCTGGTCTCCTTCTCCTCAGGCTTTTCGCAGAGCATCACGCCCTTCTCGGGAGGTAAGCCCATCGCCACACCATTTGCCTGTTTGCCTTGCCCCTCGGTGCCCACTGTCCCTTGGGGCTCCTGATGGGGGGAGGCAGGAAACAGTAACCCCATTTCACAGCCAGAGAAGCCAGGCTCAGAAGAGTTGTGTAAGTTGCCTGAAGTCACACAGTGAGAAGGACAGATCTTTTTTTTATATATATAAATTTATTTATTTTGGGCTGTGTTGGGTCTTCATTGCTGCGTGCGGGCTTTCTCTAGTTGCAGTGAGCGGGGGCTACTCTTCGTTGCGGTGCTCTGGCTTCTCATTGTTGTGGCTTCTCTTGTTGCGGAGCACGGGCTCTAGGCGCGCGGGCTTCAGCAGTTGTGGCACGTGGGCTCAGTAGTCGTGGCTCGCGGGCTCTAGAGCGCAGGCTCAATAGTTGTGGCCCATGGGCTTAGTTGCTCCGCGGCATGTGGGATCTTCCCGGACCAGGGCTCGAACCCGTGTCCCTTGCATTGGCAGGCGGATTCTTAACCACTGTGCCACCAGGGAAGCCCCAGAAGGACAGATCTTGCTTGATTCGGGTCACTGTTGGCTCTGCTCCCTTTCTGAGGGCTCCTCTGGGCCGGCACCATGGTTCCCCAGGGAGGGGCTCACGGAGGGGCGCATCTCTTCCAGGCCTCTCAGCTCTGCTTTCAGCTCCAGGCCAGCAGCACAGGGGAGCTGCAGGGATGCATCTGGGTGGCCTGAGATTCTCTCCTAGGTTCCCCCGCATCCTGCAATAGCTGACTGGCAGGACCAGCTGGAAGAACGTAGGCAATTCACATCCCCTCTCTGACCCTCAGCTTCCTCATCTGCAAAATGAGTTTCTGAATCCTAACTCACAGGGTTTAGGAGACCTGACAAGCTCATGATGTGAAACCCTGTGCAGGGTCAAGTGATAAGGGTTTATCTGGAGATTGTCCCTCCCCTTGCTCCCCACCCCCACCCCGTCCATCCATCCCCTGCCAAGGTTCTGGAATTCCGGAGCTGAAGACCATTCTGTCGGGCGTGGTCTTGGAGGACTACCTGGATATCAAGAACTTCGGGGCCAAGGTGGTGGGCCTCACCTGCACGCTGGCCACGGGCAGCACCATCTTCCTGGGCAAAGTGGTATGGACGGGCATGAGAGCATCCCACCCCGTCCCACCCTGCCCTCCTGCCCCCTCTGCCTGTTCTCCAGCCCCACCGAAGCTAGGTCAGGGGGAACTCAGGCCAGGGCCTGCCTTCGCGGGGCTCAGTTTTGGGGAGGAGACAGGCCAGGTCCCCAGAGTGTGACAAAGGAACTGGGGAGATGGAGACATAGGGAGTGGGCGGGGCAGCGAGCTGTCTCTGGATGAGGCTCCCTCTACCCCCCAACCCTGGGCCCGGAGGGGGAAGAAGGGGAGGAGCGAGGGCCCCGGCCCCCCCCAAGGGGCGGACCCTGTGCCCTGTGCGCACACCTCTCTCTGGCAGGGCCCCTTCGTGCACCTGTCTGTGATGATCGCTGCCTACCTGGGCCGCATGCGCACCAAGGCCATTGGGGAGTCTGAGGTAAGAAGCTCATGGGCACCCCCTCCTTGGAGGAATGAGACGGGGGGGAGGGCGGGAGCCGACTCTCAGCGCGGGACTCCGGATCCCCCCAGAACAAGAGCAAGCAAAACGAAATGCTGGTGGCCGCAGCGGCGGTGGGCGTGGCCACAGTGTTCGCAGCGCCCTTCAGCGGTGAGGCCCTCCCCCTGCACCCCGGGCTCCCACCCCCGACCCCCCGTCCCTCCCCTGGCAGACTGACCAGCTCGCTCCTCCGCCCAGCGGAGGAACCTGCAGGGAGGATGGCGGCTAATCCGGTCTTGGTTGTGACTTCAGTCTTACCGGGAGGGCAGAGCCGCCCCAGGGTGGAGGTGGGGGTGGGCGTCGAGATGCTTCACGGTCACCTTAGACAGACTTGGGTTTGAAACTCAGCTCGCCTTGCGTGACCCTGGGCCGGTGAGTTCAGTTCTCAGCCTCATTTCCTCATCTGTAAAATGGGGATTGTAATCGTCCCCACCCCAAAGGCTGTTGTAAGGTGTGAGATGGCCGAGAGGAGCGCCTACAAGCCTGTACCCTGGGCAGGGGGCTTCCGCCCTGCCCTCCCCTCCCCTCAGCTCAGGACCAAAGAGAAGGGCTGGCCCTGTCTGTTCGGGCTGTGGGAGAGCAGGACGGGAGCGGTCAGGGCGCTGGGATGGGCGTGGTGGTGTCTGTCGAAGCTCAGTGTTGCCCCCAGGCGTCCTGTTCAGCATCGAGGTCATGTCCTCCCACTTCTCGGTCTGGGATTACTGGAGGGGCTTCTTCGCTGCCACCTGTGGGGCCTTCATGTTCCGCCTCCTGGCTGTCTTCAACGGCGAGCAGGGTGAGCCCCGCCCTAGACCCTGCCCCCCCGCCCCGCCTTCCCTCCCTCCTCCCTCCTCCCCTCCCTTCTCGCCTCTCTCTTCCCTTTTCCCTCCTCCTCCCCTTCCTCTCCCTCCTCCCTTTTCTCCTCTGTCTTCTCTTCCTCCTCTCCACTCCCCTCCTTCTAGAAGTGTGGAAACGAACAGACCTGTATTCGGCATGAAGGATAGGTGCCCCGAGGGTAGAAGAGGATGAAGCTGGCCGGGGAGGCAGGGCCAGGGAAAGGGTCTTTGGGGGCAGGACGTGGCAGCACCTCCACTCCTGCCTGTTAATCCTGAGCCTTCGGTTTGGCTGGGGTAGGAGTGTGGTCCCTGATCTCCACTCCCCTCCTTTCCCAGAGACCATCACCTCCCTCTACAGGACCAATTTCCGGGTAGATGTCCCCTTTGACCTGCCAGAGATCTTCTTTTTTGTGGCGCTGGGGTGAGTGGATGCCTCTGGCTCCTCAAGAGCCCAACTGGGGGCCTCCCCCAGCCTGAACTGCTGCCCTTGGTTCTGGCGAGGGGCTCTGGACTCCCCTCCCCTCCCTGCAGGGCCATCTGTGGCATCCTGAGCTGTGCTTACCTCTTCTGTCAGCGAACGTTCCTCGGCTTTGTCAAGACCAATCGGGTCCTCTCCAAACTGCTGGCCACCAGGTGGGCTCTGAATGGGGGCCAGGGACCCCTCAGGGTGATGCCCCTAGACTCTCCTGAGCCTTATATAGAGATCCCCACCCCCTCACCAACACCCCTGTCCAGGTCCCCATAGTAACTGCTCCCCCACTTACTAGGCTCCCAACCCCAATATTTGAGCCCTCCCTCCCTCACTAACCTCCCTCCCCCTCACTGAACCCCTACTTCCCCGTGGAGCCCCAGGCCCCTTACTGAGCCCCCTCTCCTTCCCAACCTTGTCTGCCCCCTGGCGTTGGCATTTCACAATCAGCCCTCCTCCACCTTGGCCGGTCCTGCCCTGGTCCCACCTGCCTGGCGGGCAGCCTGCCTCTGTCCCAAGCTCTCCTATCAGCCCCGACCCCTGCTTACCCGAGCGGTGTGGGGTTGACCCCCACACGTCCCCTGCTCCTGTGCCTCTTCCTCCCGTTCCTGCCTCAGCGTCAGCCCCCAGGGGGGCGGGGCCGCTCCACGGGGTGGGGGGAGGGGAAGGGGACGGCTGGCACTGGAGCTGGCCCTCCACCCCCACCCCACAGCAAGCCTCTGTATTCGGCTCTGGCCGCCTTGGTTCTCGCCTCCATCACCTATCCCCCTGGCGTGGGCCGCTTCATGGCTTCTCAGGTAAGGGGTGCTGAGCTGGGGTGGCCAGAGGGGGGAATGCCCAGTCGTTGTCCAGCTTGTGCCCATCATCTCCCTGAATCCCCACAACACCTATAAGGGGATGGCTGTGCAGCTCCAGGAGGGCCAGAGCCCTTCCCAAGGTCTCCCCGCAACAGGAAGTGGCGAGGAGGATCTGAGGCAGGGTCAGGCAGTTGGGGGGGTGGCAGGGACTGCCGCCCGGCCCTCACGCAGAGCTCCGAGCTGCCCCCTTCTCCAGCTGTCCATGAGGGAGCATCTGGACTCACTGTTCGACAATACCTCGTGGGCGCTGATGACCCGGAACTCGTCCCCACCCTGGCCCTCGGAGCCCGACCCACAGAACCTATGGTTCGAATGGTACCACCCGCGGTTCACCATCTTTGGGACCCTCGCCTTCTTCCTGGTTATGAAGGTGGGCTCCCGGGGCCGCCAGGGATGTACGCAGAGCTGAGGCCAGCCTTGGGTGGGATGGGGTACCTCCCATAGCATGTACGTAGCGCAGGGCCTAGGCCTTCACGCAGACTCCCTCACCTGACCTCTGCCCGCTGTGTGGTCCTGGGCAAGTTGCTTCAGCTCTCTGAGCCTCGGTTCCCTCATCTTTAAAATGGGCTAGTTACTGTGCCTACATCAAGGAAGGTTGAGAGGGAAGAAAGGAGAGTCCCTGGCACAGTGCCAGGCACACAGTAGGCACTTTGCCAGGGTGGGGATCCTTCCCCTGGGCACACCTTCCCTCACACCAGATACTGGCGATTGGCGTGTTCCTGGGCATCCTCCTTCTCCCTGGGGAACCCCCCTGTCCCCTGTCTTGTCCCTCCCTTGGCTACTCTGGTCCAGCTGCCTCTAACCTCTGCCCCCTCGGCTCCCACCACCCACAGTTCTGGATGATAATTCTGGCCACCACAATCCCCATGCCTGCTGGGTACTTCATGCCCATATTTATCTTCGGTGAGTCTGGGGTGTTGAGGGTCTGAGAGACTCAGGGTTATCGGGACATGGCTCCTGGTCCACCCACCTCCCCAGGATGGTACTGAGGTTGATCCCCACGGATGGAGGGCTGGGGGGACCAGGTCAGCCTGGCTCCCTGTCCTCACCCTAAATCTGTGACCAGGAGCTGCCATCGGGCGCCTCATAGGGGAGGCCCTCTCTGTTGCCTTCCCAGAGGGCATCGTGACTGGAGGTGTCACCAACCCCATCATGCCTGGGGGGTATGCCCTGGCAGGTGAGTCCACCGGGTTCCCACTGGATGGGCAAACATCGTGGGTCTGGGCTGGACCCTGAGAATCAGCCGGCAGTTCTGCAGGGCGTGGGGAGGTCATTAGCCTCCCAATGAGCCCCACCCTTCCCTGAGCCCCTCCCCTTAGCCTCCATTACTTTTTCTAGCTCCTGTCTTGTCCCTGATGCCCCCTCTTCCCTACTGATCTTTCCCTCACCAAGCCCAGGCATAGGGCACTTCCAACAGTGGCCAATGTGTGGCCTCTGGACACTTCCCACCCCAGCCCATGGCCATAGTCACAGCAGCCTTGCCCTTTGCATGAAGCTGTCGCCTGGCCTGAGCCCCCCTCCCTGGCTCTGCCGCCTGCAGGGGCTGCGGCTTTCTCAGGGGCTGTGACCCACACCATCTCCACAGCATTGCTGGCCTTCGAGCTGACCGGCCAGATCGTGCACGCGCTACCTGTGCTGATGGCAGTGCTGGCGGCCAACGCCGTCGCCCAGAGCTGCCAGCCCTCCTTCTATGACGGCACCATCATCGTCAAGAAGCTGCCATACCTTCCATGGATCCGGTGCCGAAAAATCAGGTGAGCGGTGTCTGCTCAGGCTGGCTGACTGAGGTGATGGTGTCTGGGTGGGCTGACCTTGGACATGGGTGAGTGTGAGAGGGGCTGACACATGGCTGCTTCCTAGTCTCCATTCTCTCCAGCTCCCTGTGTGACCTTGGGGGAGTCCTTGGCCTCAGTGTCTTACTGGTCATCAGTCGGTCTCCACAACAGGAGGACAGATATCGCCCATTTGTCAGAAAGTGGGGCTCAGAGAGGTGCCATGTCTTGCTCCAGGTCACACAGAGAGTCAGCACCAGCTCTGGGAGGTCCCACCCCTCCCCCTGCTCCTGCTCTGCTGTCCTCACTGGGGCGGCGTTGGGAGCTGGAGGTGGGACTGGAATACTGCAATGGAAATGAGCTTTGAGGTCCTTACTCAACCAGACAGGGCCAAGCAGCCTCTGTCCCCAGAGAAGGAGGACTAAGAGGCTCTGAGAGTCCTGGGTCCAAGGCCCAGCTCCTAACATGTGCAAGTTGCCCCCTTCTCCAGACTCAGTTTCCCCATCTGTTAAATGGGGGTGGTTACTCCCGTGATTTTCAAACTTTAAAGCTCTTTTTTCCCTTTATGCCATAAAACTTTTCTTCAGATGAAATTCTCCAGGGATGGCTTCTGAATAAAACAGATCAAAGTAGAGCTGGTCTAGTGGGGAGATAGGGGTCCAGAGGGCTGGGAATCCAGAGCCAGGCCATAGGCCAGCTGGCCCCCAGGTTCCTCCCTCCCCACCTTGGGGTGCTAGGAGCTGTTCATCCCAGGAATCTCTTAGACCCTGCCCATGCTGGAGAACCAGCAAAACTCCTCCCGGGTCCCCCCAGCTTGTCCAGGGGTCTGGATAATCCGCCACCCCAGGACCTGATGGGAGCACCCCTCTGCCCCAGCTCTCGCCATGTAATTGTGGAGCACTTCATGAACTGTACCGTCACCACGCTGGCCAAGGACACACCGCAGGAGGAGGTGGTCAAGGTCGTGACCTCCACAGACACTGCCGAGTACCCCCTGGTGGAGAGCACAGGTGCCCAACAGGAAGGGGGAGCACAAATGGGGAGGGGGGCATTCTCTCTACTTTCCTCTTGGACCTGGGAGGGTCAGGCCCAGGAATGGGTAAAGCAGGGCATTGTACCTATCAGGCACCTGGATCCAAAACCAGGCTCTGCAACTGTGTGACCTTGGGCAAATCACTTCACCTCTCTGAGCCTCAGTTTCCTCATTGGTAAAATGGAGGTAATAGCCATCCTACTTGGGGAGCAGGGGTAGGATGATGGGAGCACTACTAGGGCCTTCCAGAAGGCTCCTTCCCTCAGTCTCCCCTTCAGGCATTCCCCAACTGAGTCACCTCCCTCAACCCTGTTGCCATGAGAAAGACATCCTTTTAGAGAAAAATGAGTGGGGGCCCTTGTTAAAAGACACATAAGCTGAATCTTGGGAGAGGACCTAGCTAGAGCATCATTTCCCTCTAGGACAAGTACAGTATGAGTGGGAAAGATAAGCTGGGGGGGGTAGGGAGGGGACAGCCATGCCCCACTCAGGGCCACTGTCAGCCCATATGTCCCCTTTGTGCAAATGAAACAAAATGCACACTTGGCAAGCATAGCACAGCTGGATTTTGATCCGCACTTGTCCTTTGGGCAGGTATCTTATGCAGTGAGCAACCTGCACAACCGTATGGGTCATCCCCATACCTACCCCAAGAGGCATAAAGCTACTTATGAGCAGCAGAACTGTAGATAAATCCCTTAAGCTCTATGAACTGCAGTTGCCACATCTGGAAAATAGGGAGGACAGAGTTGTCAGAGGTTCTCATCCCAAACGCCAGGCCCTTCTCCCCACCCAAATTGGGACACCTATAACATTATCCCATTGAACATGCCAAACATCACATTTGAAAATATCTGCACATTGATGACCCCTCAAGAAGCTTCACCCCCCTGCTAGAACAAGACAAACTCCACTTCTACCCTTAGAGCCACAGGAAGCAAAGAGTTCCCAACCAACACAGGCCCAGCCTGTGGGACCCTGCTGCTCATCCAAGAAATAGCTTTGATTGTTTTTGTTTTTAAACAGGGAGCATTTGTATGTCCACTTGTAAAGTTTTATTTTACTGGACAAAAAGCAAAAATATCAGGCTGTCCCTCAAAACTAAATACCTGCAGACTCCAGTGATACCCTGGAGTGAGGCTTGCCAAGCCTCCAGCACGCAGGAGGGCCTCAGAACATGGTGCCCTTCCGGGTTCATGCCTTCACTGGGCTGAGCCAGTGAAACTTCCTATGGGAAATGAGGGACAAAGCCCAGCCCTGACGCACAGACATTTTCATGCAGGTGTCCCAGACCTGCTCCTGCCTTGAGGCCCTGCCAGATGGGGCATCTTGGGGTGGGCAGGTTTTACCTCCCGACCCCCTGGCAGCCTTACCTGGCCACCCTCAGCTACCACTCCTCCACGTCAGAAGCTGAGTGACCTTGGGCAAGACAACTAACCTCTCTGTGCCTCTGAGCCTCGGTTTCCTCTTCCGTAAAATGGGTGATAATAGCTCCTGACCCATAGGTGCTGTACGTTCCCGAGAGTCATGAGAACACCCAGCACAGTTCTTGGCACATCGCAGCTGTCCGGTAAACGTAAGTTCTTTTCATAATGTGGCTTTTTTCCTCTCCCTCTCCACTTGTCCAGAGTCTCAGATGCTGGTGGGCACCGTGCAAAGGGCACACCTGGTGCAGGCCCTCCAGGCTGAGCCATCCTCCTGGGTTCCAGGACACCAGGTGAGTGCTCATATGAGGTGTCAGTAGAGGATGGGGAGTCAGCAGGGTTGTGAGGGGAGTGGCCAGCTGATAGCCTGTGGTTTGAGAGGGGCTGCCTGGGGAAGGGGGAGCTGTCCCAGGCCCCCATAACCCTTCCCCCATCCCCAGCAGTGTCTGCAGGACATCTTGGCTGGGGGCTGCCCCGTGGAGCCAGTGACCCTGAAGCTGTCCCCAGAGACTCCCCTGCACCAGGTAATGGGGAAAATTTGGGCTGTGGGCAGACAGGGGCCCTGGAATAGAGGGGAAAAGCCTGAGAGGGAAACTTAGCTCCAGCTTCCCGGACACGCTATGTGGCTCTCTGTTCCTCCTGTGCCTGCTTCCTCACCTGTGGAATGGGCATGCAGTTCCCGCCCTCTCTGTCTCTTAGTTCCAGGGCTGTTGGGATGATGTAGAGACTAGGGAAGAGGGAGAGCTTGGGAAACAGAAGATTCTGGATGGAGAGAAACAGTGGTTAAAAATATGTCTTTTCATCAAGGCACACATGGGTTTCAATTTCCGGTCCACCACATTCTGCCTGTGTGATCTTGGGCAAAGTACTTAATCACTCTGAATGCTGATCCCCTCCCCCCTGCAAGCACAGAGCCTGGCACATGGGTCATGGAGGGACAGAAGCAGGTTGGGGACCTAAGGGTGGCCCCAACCCCTCTGTGCCAGTGGATGATGCCAAATGATGCTGAAAAACAGGTCCTTTCCACTAGTCCCTTGTGTGGACTCTGGGGACCCCTGGTGGTCACATTGGACATTGCAGGCCCAGGTCTTGGTCTCCCACCCACCATCACAGCTGTCCAGCTCTCCCAGGCTCAGAAACAAGGTGGGGTGGGCACCACTGGGACAGAGCCTGGCCCGAGCCTTCACCTCTGCTCAAAGCTCCCAAGCTAGGAAGAAACTGAAGCCAGAGGGTTGGGGTGGGTGCCACCTATCCTCCAGTGATTGCTAACCACCCCCCTGCAGGCACACAACCTCTTCAAGCTGTTGAACCTTCAGTCCCTCTTCGTGACGTCTCAGGGCAGAGCTGTGGGCTTCGTGTCTTGGGTGGAGGTACCATGGTCCCGAGGGTGGAGCAAAGGGGAGAAGCCATGCTCGAACAGGCTGGGGAGGTTGGGGGCACCAAAATTCTGCCATCAAATTTGGAGGGGCCTTGGGACTTCCCTGGTGGTCCCGAGGTTAAGATTCTGCTCTTCCACTGCAGGGGGCGTGGGTTCGATCCCTGGTCGGGGAACTAAGATCCCACATGCCGCACAGCATGGCCAAAAAAAAAAAAAAATTGGGGGGGGTGCCTCATGGGATTCTAATGTGCCTCAATTCCTGGCCCAGAGTAGCCAGCCACTTGGTCCAGCTACCTCTACCTAATTTTGTGGCCAGCCCTGCCATTCTCTGGGCCTCAATGATCTGATTTATGCAATAGGGAGGCACTGGCTGTAAAATTCACTCCAGAATCAACCCTCAGGGGAGTCCAACTATACTGGCGCCCCCCCACTTGCAATCTCCTCTACATCCTCCCCACTCTGTTCTCTGTTCTAGTTGAAGAAAGCAATTTCCAACCTGACAAACCCTCCGGCCCCAAAGTGAGCCAGCCTGGCAAGATGAAACAGGGCCCCTCAGCTGCCCTGGTGAAGGAGATGGGGCAGAGATCCTGCCTCTCTCCCCCGCCCCGCCATCATAACGCACCCCTCCCCTCCAGCCCAGCTCAACTCCTCGGCGAAGTAGGCAGCTAAGCTAGCACTGAAGAGGCCCCATAGTCACCACGTCCCATTCTCCATGAAACAAGTGCTGCCTGCCTTGAAGGACAAATCCCCTCTGGACAGAACTCAGAATGCAAGACAGCAGAAAACCAGCATATGGTGGGTGCTCCATGAAAGGATCAAATTCACGAAAGAAGACATTGGTATATTCTGTCGCCAAGGGCACGCAGAGATGCCCTCTGAGGGTTGTATGACTCCCAACCAGAGGCTCCTGAGAAAAAATAAAGCTCATTGCCAGAGCCGTCTGTCCCTCCTCTCAGCATCCAGGGCGCTATCTTGCCACCTTAGCAAGGCCACATTCGCTGGCCCTGAGTGAGCTCTTGGGGGCCCTCTGGTGGTCATGTGGGCATTGCAGGCCTGGGGCCTGGTTTCCCACGCCTCCTCATGTCCCCCTTCCTGGCAGGGAGTTATGAAAGCAGGTTCCCACCAGGTCTTATGATGCTTGTCCTCATGTGTAAGCACGACCCTGTGGCCCAGTTTCCCTCACTCCAGCAGCCTCAGCCTCCTCCTTGGCTGAGCCAGGGTTGACAAAGCGGGGTCCCCACGTGTGGTTCCTTGGAGAGTCCAGAGCCTTAAGCATCCTCTATGGGGACCCTCCTGGCTGCTGGCAGCAGGTTGACCAGCTGTCTGTGTATTTTGGGGGTAGGGGCCCTCTCCAAAGTCTGTCTAGAGCTCCCCCCGCCAGGGCCTGAGGACATGCCGTCCCCAGCAGAGACCAGGCCAAGTTCCTCCAGGGTGAATCCACCATTTTAATGTCTTCAGAGAACCTTCAGGGAGATGGGAGGAGAGAGCAAGGAGGGGGAGCAGGGCACCAGGGAGCAGATCCAGAGAGTGAGGGACAGACAGACCCTCCAGAGACAGAATCCTCGTGAAGAGCACTAAGGAGCAGATGTTAGATACCCCAAGAGGCTACCCCGCCTCTGATGGGGGGGCAGAAGCACAGAGGGCAGGGGCGAGGAACCGAGCCCTGGGGTCGGGGCGGGTCTCCCAGGCCCTTCCGTGGTTGTCTGCCTGGGAGCCTGGCTGTTGGCCCCTCTGGGCGGCCTGCCTGGTGTCTGCTGAGAGTCCTTGAGCTCGCTGATGGCAGAAACTGCAGGGGAAGGTGCCCGCCTCAGCCAAGTAAAGAGGGAGAAGGGGATTACGGCTCCCACTGCGGGGGGCAGGTCCACAGAGGCACGGAACGGTCCCCAAGGAATGCGGGCCCCCATCCCTGCCGCACCCACCCTGTGCCTGCCCTGAGGGGTCAAGAGATGCCCAGCCAGACCCTGGTGTCCTGATACACCCGGGCTGCCCACCAGGCAAGGTCACGGTGTGAGCAGGCTCCGGCCTCCGCCTCAGTTATAGAACACCTCGTCCTCCTCCTCCGAGAGGGAGCCACTGTCCACCGACGGGAGGGAGCCCTGCAGGCGGGCCCCACCCTCGGGCCCCGGGGCCCCCAGTAGCCGCTGCCAGTGCTGCTGTTCGGGGCTGGGGGGCTGCGGGCCAGAGGCTATGGTGGGGGGCTCGTCAGGTGAGGGCCATCCATCGGGGGAGGAGAAGGCCAGAAGACTGTCATCCTGCGAGGGGACACTCAGAAGACTGTCCTGAAGGTAGATGCTCTCCAGGTCTGGAAAAGCAGCAGGGGTGTGGGGGTGAGGAATGGAGTTCAGAAGACCCGGCTCCGCACCCTCTCTGGGAGTGTGAGGCAGGGAGAGGGGCGGAAGACCTGCCTCCAAATCTGGCTTTGTCACTGCCAAGCTGTGTGACCTTGGTCATGTCACTGAACCTCTCTGAGCCCCAGTTTCTCCCTGGGGGGGTGACAGGGTGGTGGTGGCAGTGAGCAGAATAGTTAAGAGCAGGCTCTGGAGCCAGAGCCCTCAAATCCCTCTGTGCTCTGAGAAGCGGGACAGACAGCGCTCTTCCCAGGCCTCCACTCCCTTCCCCCACCCTCACTGTCACAGGGAGGAGCAAATGACATAGTGGGTAGGCAGGCGCCACCCAGGACCCAGGCTCCCTGAAGCCCTCGGTAGTAACCTGGGGTCCTAGAAAGGTGGTTGATTGTGCTTGGTGTTAAGGCTCAGATCCTGGCTCTGACGCCTGTAGCTGTGTAATCTGAGGTGAGTTTCTTGATGCCTCGGTTTCCCTCATTTGTAAAATGGAGATAACAGCACCTACTTCCTAGAGCTGTCATAAGAATAAAGTGAAATAACACGTGTAAAGCACTTAGCACAGTGAGCACTTAATTCACGTTATCTGTCTGTCTGTCTGTCATCTATCTTTCTCTCCTTTATGCTCGCGGCACTCCTTGGGCAATGCGCGGGGCAAGGATCACCAGCCCCATTTTTCAGATGAAGAAAAACTAAGGCTGAGGGACAGAGGGGCTTGTCTGAGGTCACAGGGAAGAGCAGGCATGCAGCCCCAGCTCTGCCGCACCCAGCCCGCCCTGGCGCCCGCCGGGCTGTACCCTGTAGCTGGATGATGTCCTGGGGGCTGTTCTCTGGGTGCAGCTCCTCGTCGTCCAGCGAGGACCAGGCACTCAGTGTGGCCTCCGTGATGGCAAACTGCTCAGCAACCCCTGTGGGGGACGGACCCGGCTCAGCAGGGCACGGGCAGAGGGTGTGGGGGGCATCCGGTGCCAGGTCAGGCTGGCACCAGACACTGCCTCTTGGGGCTGCCCATCCATGCCCGGGCATGCTGATCAGCATGTGCCCACCAATGCCCCGTCCACCCCGTGGCATTATTCTTGTCTGCCCAGACAATGTCCAGGTGGTGACCCTGGGTCCCCTAAGGACTACAGCCCCGGCCAGTCCCCGTCCCCAAGCTCCCCCTCCCGCCTCTGACCTGCGGCAAAGCGGGCCTCACGAAGCTCATCTGGGAGGCAGCAGTAATGCTCGTCCTCGGCTGCGGACAGCTCCCAGCCTGAGCGCTGGGCGCTCCAGCCCTTCCACTCGATGAGGTGGGCCACGCGACCACGTGCCATGGCCGTGGGCTTTGTGATGTGGTCCTTGATGCTCTGCACCACTCCTGGGGGCAATGGAGAGCAGTTGAGTGATGGCTCTGACCCAAGGCCCAGCTCAGGGCCCCACCCCCAACACCCCAGGCCCCCCAGTACCTCAGGGCAATCCAATGGCCTGTACCGCACATCCATTCAGCGCCCCGTCCTCTCCCAGCGCCCTGCGTCCGCAAAGCCCCACACCCACAGTGCCTGTACCTGTCCAGTTCCTCCCGCCAGGACAATGCCTCGTGCCCGCTGCCCGCCTGCCCCACGCCCTCCCACAGCCTGAGGCCCTCTCACGTAGATGCTCCCCACCCATCTGCAGGCCCCATGCCCCCCGCCGTGTCCTGCTCCCAATCAATGCTCCTGCCCACCTGGTGCTTCTTCTCCAGACCTGTCGCGCCCTTCATTCCCTTTGTGACCAAGTTTAGACCCTTCTGCTCAAGGAGATTCACTCAAGGATCCATTCAAGATCCACCCAGCCCTCCCTGTATCCATTAGTGAACAAGTTCCGAGAGAGCAGCCCCTGTGCCTAGGACATTGCCCGCTCTGCTGAGGGTGAGACCTGTAGCAGGCAGGGAAGGCTTCCTGGAGGAGGTAGACTGGAGTCCAGCTTTGAAGGCAGCTTGAGTTGGATAAACAGAGGCAAGACTGGAGGCTATTCCAGAGATGAGAAGAGGATGAAGGCATAGAAGAGTCTGGCATGGTTCCAGGACTACTGGGGACAAGACATGGGGCCACACCAGGAGTAGGGAGGCAGGAGAGGGTGGTAAGCCTGACAGGGGCCAGACTGGGGGCTAAGCGAGCCAGACTGAGGGCGCCACTGTTCTCCTTAGAGCAATGGGGAGCCACAGCAGGGTAATGAGCAAGAGAGTGACAAGCCAGATCTGTTGTTTAGGAAGAACATCCTCATTAGAGGATTAGGGGCCAAGGGTGGAGACAGGGGGACATTAGGGGCCATTGAAGGGATCCAGCAAGAGACAGGACAGGGCTGGGCAGATGGGGAGGAGGGCCTGGAGGGGTTCTTGTGAGTAGACCGGTCGGATGTGGAAGATGATAGATAGAAGGTTGTCAAGAATGATTCGGCATCTCCTTTAACCCAGGCTGAGAACACAGATCTGGGAGTCACTGGTCCCAGAAGCCATGACGTGGGGAGCAGCAATCTTTGAGAAAGAAAGGCATCCACGAAGGAAACTGAGACATAAAACTCTGGGAAGGGCTTCCCTGGTGGCGCAGTGGTTGAGAGTCCACCTGCCGATGCGGGGGACGCGGGTTCGTGCCCCGGTCCGGGAAGATCCCACATGCCGCGGAGC
>NW_021145871.1:0-12794 GCF_002837175.3 Physeter macrocephalus | reverse complement strand
CCCGGTCCGGGAAGATCCCACATGCCGCGGAGCGGCTGGGCCCGTGAGCCATGGCCGCTGAGCCTGCGCGTCCGGAGCCTGTGCTCCGCAACGGGAGAGGCCACAGCAGTGAGAGGCCCGCGTACCGCAAAAAAAAAAAAACTCTGGGAAAATGGGAAAGATGGAGGTGGAAAGAAGTGGGAGACCCCCCCCCACAGGTTGGGGAGCGCTGGCAACCAGAGGTTTCTGGAGGCGGTGGTTCAGTGGCCCCCGAGGGGCAGGTGAGGCGGAGGGAAGGGGTTTCAGGTGCAGGAAACGACAGGGGCAAATGTGCCGGGGCAGCAAGGGCCTTCTGGGGAGCTGTGAGGGATGTAGAGAAATGGGAGCCTGAGGATCACGGAGCAAAGCTGCGAGCAGAGGCTGGCTGGCTGTGGTCAACGTGGGGCAGATGCCGTGCTGGTCTGGCGTGCCCACCCCCTGCCGCTGCAGGTGCTGCTGCCGGCTCACACCTGTGCCCTTCTTGGGAGCCTTGCCCTTAGCTGATGGGAGCTGCCTCACCCAGAGGTGCTCGGAAGGCGGCAGCCAGTGATGGACCGATGGAGGAGTAATATAAAACCAGCCACCTTGGGACTTCCCTGGTGGCGCAGTGGTTAAGAATCCGCCTGCCAATGCAGGGGACACCGGTTCGAGCCCTGGTCCGGGAAGATCCCACATGCCGCGGAGCAACTAAGCCCGTGCGCCACAACTACTGAGCCTGCGCTCTAGAGCCTGCGAGCCACAACTACTGAGCCCGCAGGCTGCAACTACTGAAGCCCGTGCCCTAGAGCCCGTGCTCCACAAAGAAGAGTAGCCCCCGCTCACGCAACTAGAGAAAGCCCGTGCACAGCAGTGAAGACCCAACGCAGCCAAAACAAACAAACAAACAAATAAACACATTTATAAAAAAAAAACCCCAGCCACCTCGCCTCAAAGTGCCATGAATTCTGTGGTGCAAGTCATGCTCCTGCGCTCCCCATGGGATCAGGCTGAGAAAGACAAGACTTCTGCAATTACACCTCTGCTGAGCTCCCTCCCCTGCCCTGTCCTGCTGCCTTTGCTCCCTACAGGTTTCCTTCGAGAATAACCTCTCAGGAAATCACTAGCATGACAATTCCCCTCTCGGGCTCTGTTTCTAGGGAATCTGACCCAAGTTGGCAGGAGGGCAGGTTTCATGTGCTGCAGAGAAGCAGGGAGACCACACCTGGCAGACATCTGGAAAATTGGGGCCATCCCCTCAGACCTTGTGGAGAACCCAACAATTTAACCCATGGCGGGGTCGGGGGCGGGCAGGAGCCCTAAGTCCTGCAGAGCCCAGCACGGAACCTGGCATTTAGAAAATGCTGAATCCAGCAGGGCCGCAGTCCTTCCAGCTGCGATTCAGCTTTGACCTTCCCACCGCCAGTGCCTGGGGGATGCTGTGCGAACTTCCAGACAGGAGAGGGCAGCTGGAGCTTACCCACAAGGGACGAGGTGGCCAGGGCTGCCACGTTGTAGTTGCTGGAGCAGGATCTGGAGTCGGACAGGTAGCCGTTGGTGGTCTGGAAGCACCTCTGGAGAAACGGGGGAGGGGGTGAGCAGGGTGGGGCAGACCTACAAGATGATTTCCCCCCACCCCTCCCATCCCCATTACGCACCCTCCCCACGTCCTCTGGCCATCTTGCCACACCCCCACAGGACCATCCCCAGCCCTGTTTCCATCAGGCCCGCCCCCCCCCGCCCCCAGGGCTGGCAGCCCTGTGTGCCCAGGCTGGGCCCAGCAGAGGGAGGGGCGCTGGTGTCAGCTGGGGCTGGCTAGACTGGGGGATGGGCAAGTGCACTGACCTGCCAAGGATCCCAACAGAAATCCATCTGTTTGTCCTAAAACAAGAGGAGAAAGAGGAACAGGCAGGGTCTGGCCCACTGTGCCAGCAGATGGCGCGAATCCTGGAGCCCTGGCTGGTGGTGTGGGTCAGCCTTCTGGTCGTCCCTGAGGTCGGGGTCTGCCTATTCGTGGGTCATGCCCTGGTGTCCCCTGGCATGCAGAGAGAGGAGCGGGGGGTGCAATGATGGCTCTGCCAGGAGATGCAGTGGGTTAGGGGATAGATCAGACCTGGGTTGGCCTTTGACTCTGCCGCTTCTACCTGGGTATCCTTGGACTAGTGACTTAACATCTCAGAACATCAGCTTCGTCCTCTGTAAAATGGTAACAATGCCATTTATCTCACAGGTTGTGCTGAAGCGTAAATGACATAACGTAGGCAAAGTGCCTAGCACGACGCTTAGCATGTGGTATGTGTTCAAAAAAAAAAAAAAAAGGTAATTATATCAACTGGTAGGTTCAAGCCCCCAACCTCTGGGGCAAAGGTGGAAATGATGCACAGGATTTGAGGCCCTAGCAAGATCGTCCTGATCTATCTGGACCGAGAATTCCATTCCTTTACTCTCCAGCTGGCAGTGCAGGCTGCTAAGGAGTCCGTGGGCTGGTAACAGAACATCTAATCTGCAAGGCTGAGTTAATTTGGGTGGGAAGCCCTTCAGCGTGGGACTCTCTTTTCTAAATAGGTCTGGTTCAGTCCCTGGATGCCCAGCCCAATTCAGACCTTCATCCAGCTGAATACCAACCCTGAGGGGTCCTGATCCCACAGGAAGCAGCCAAGTTCAGCAGGGACAGAGGAGGCTGAAAAGGTTTCTGCTCCCTGTGGGGAGCTGTAGGGCACAGCCCAGGAACCAGGGCATACGTGGAGGTGAAGGTGGGGATGAAGCGTGACCAGTTACCTTGCCAGTGACATGGTCTGGAGCCACGATGGGTGGGCGGCTGGAGGGCAAGTCTGGGTTCAGGGGGGCCGTGCCCTGGGGCATGGGGCAGTCCTTGTGGGCACTTGTGAGCAAATCTGGAAAAAAAGAGAGACAGAAGGAACTTAGAAAAGCCCAGAGCTCTCTTGCTCACAAAGCTTGTTCAAGCCAGTCCTGAGAGATGGGCGTTACTTTATTATTACATCATTTCGTAGAAAACAGACTCAAGCTCACAGCAGGTGAGGAGTCCAGCCAGATCCCCTCAGTGGGGTTTCTTGCCCATCTGCTTGTTACTCCATTTGCACTAATTCTAGTACCCACACTCCAGCAATTTTTTGACCTCACGTAGACGTCCAATCCATGTATTCTACCTTCCACTAACTCCTCGTGTCCTCACTTCCCTCCTGGCCCAGCTAAGACTTCCTGGCGTATCCTACAAGCTGTCCTTTGCAGATACCCTTGACTCTCTTAACCCTGTTTAGTCTAACCCTCTGCCTGCTTCGTGCCTGGACCCTTCGAGCTGCACGTCACTGGGGAAAGTCACAGGCGTCATGTTAAATCGGTGCCTGCTGGCCTCACACAGGACGCTACCCAAGGATCCTTCTATGTTTCTCTGATTCCTGCTAGTTTGTGTCCCGCGAGGTTGACTACCTCATTCTCTTTCCTTCTTGAACTACCAACACTGACACCCCTGCCTCTCCCCTGACCTTGCTGCTGGCTTCTCTCCAGCCCTCAATGCAACCCAGGAGCCTTCAGAACGCATCACCCCACTCTCTCCACCTCAAATCATTGCTCTGCCCGCATGCCACATCGTCTGCTTTCCCTCTTGTGACAAAGGGATAACTGTCCCCCCTCGGTTCAAGACCAGTCCCTCCACCCAGGGTCTGGGCTCCGTCTCTGCCCTCCATCCAGGGCGGGCCTCTGCGCTCTTTCTCGTGTTGCCTGTGTTCCCTCCCCACCAAGTCAGCCCATCAGCGTGGCACGGGCTGCAAGGCCTCTCGGCTCAGGGACTCTTGCCAGCATGCCCTCTCCTCTCTTCTGCCTCACGGAGTCCCCTCACCTCTGGGCCAGCCCCCAGCACCCCCTCTTCCCCCCTTTAAAGACCTTCTCCCAGCCCCTGCTTCCCTCTACTCTTTGCTCACTCCTCTGCGCCCTTCGTGGCCAGACTTGTGTCCGGCCGCTACTTCCCATCTTTTCTCATTTTCTCCTCCGCCTGTTCCAACCAGCCTTTCATGAGACAGCCCTTGGCAAGTGGCCAGAATCCTGCACGGGGCCAAGCTCAGCGGTGGCTTCTTCAGCCCCATCTTCGGTGGCCACCCGGGAGGCACAAGGGTGTCGCCCATCCCTCCTTCCCTCTCCGGCCACACCCTTCTCCTGGCTACCCTCCTACCTCCACGGCGCTCTTCTTCATCCTCTTCACTGCTCATGCCCTGAGCCTGCCCCACCGCTCCGTCCCGGGCCCCTTGCCTCCCTTCTCTCTCTCCCAGGAGATCTCACCCATATGTGGCTGACACCCACATTTACACCTCCAGCCCCGACTCTTTGCTTGAGCTCTTGAATGAGTTTCCAGCTCCCTACGCGGATGCCCAATAGGCATCTCAAGCAAACCCCGGGCAAAACGGAACTTGCAAACCTGAGTCCATCTTCCTTTACTTCCCCAATTTTAGAAAATGATGCAAGGGCCACCCAGCTGTACCAACAAAAAATCCAGGAGCTTTCTCGGAGTCCTGCTTTCCCCACCTCTCCCCACCAACCCCATCCAATCAACCAGCAAGTCCCACTGGCTCTCAGAGCTCCATTCCAGATTTATCCCTCTCCATACCCACCGCTGTTCCCCTGGTGGGACCCATCACCTTCTCTCACCACCTGTCACCTGCTTCCCCTCCTGGCCCTGCCATCCACTCTCCACCCAGCAGCACAGGGACATCGCATTCCAGGTCAGACTGTCTTCACCTGCCCTGGCTTCCTTGCGTCGCACTTTAGGAGAAGAGCCAGCCCCTCACCTTGGCCTTCAGGGCCCTACACATCAGCTCACCCTCCCCTGACCTCAGTCCTCTGCCCGCCCCCTCGCTCGCCGTTTCGGCCACGCTGGCCTCCTTGTTGCTCCTCAAATGGCCAAGCTTGTTCTTTGTCCTTGCTGTCCCCTCCCCTGCGCCTGGAACACTCTTGCCCCAGATCTTCCTGAACCTCATCATCCAGGACTCAGCTCAAGAGAGACCTTCCCTGGCCACGCTGTTCAACGTGGCCCTCCCTGTCCCCATGCCGGCCACCAGTCACTCCCCTCACAGTCACCACCCTCTGATATTTCTGTTTATTTAAGAGTCCAACCCCTCTCCCCACAACAAACGTAAGCACCGTGAGCATGGAGACCACGGCAGCCCTGCTCAGGGCTCTGCGTCCAGAGCGTAGAACCCATGCCGGCCACCAGTCACTCCCCTCACAGTCACCACCCTCTGATATTTCTGTTTAAGAGTCCAACCCCTCTCCCCACAACAAACGTAAGCACCGTGAGCATGGAGACCACGGCAGCCCTGCTCAGGGCTCTGCGTCCAGAGCGTAGAACCCCCGCGTGCACTTAGCAGGTGCTCTGTAAACATCTGCGGGGATGATTTCCACCTTTATTACAGCATTTAGCACAGGGTGTCTGGCAAAATTATTTATGTGGGGGGGGGCAGGGATCGGCCTGCCCCTGATGCATCCCCAGGGCCTACCACACTGTAGGTTCACAGTCGTTGCTGAGAGAATGAACACCTTGACCTGAGCAACTGGAATTGCTGGACCGAATCCTTGGGCCAAATTGAAGAGGACTCCTCCACGCCCCCCCAGGATGGCAGAGAACACACTTATCATTCATTTGATTAATGCATTTAGTTACTCTTCCATTCACTGAAAAGTATTAGCTGAGCACCTACTATGCGCCTCGCGCTGTTCTGAGTACTGGGGACACAACGGTGAAGAAGACAGAGACGGTTTCTGCCCTCACGGAGCTGACGTTCTAGTGAGGGAGAGAGACTATTAACCGAAAACTCACAAATGAGTAAGACGCATTAGGAAACAATAATAGCTATGAAGAAAAAAATGACAGCGTTTAAGTAGGAGGGGCTGGAGAGGGCTTCTCAGAGCTGAGGCCCGAGTATCAGGAAAAGCCCAGTTATGTGAAGATCTGGGGGATGATCGTTCATTCGTTCATTCATGCATTCATTCATCCATCCATCCATCCATCCGTGCAGCCATTCATTCCTTCACCCGCTAGGCATCCATCTACTGGACGTCTACACTGTGCAAGCACCTGGGCACGAGGTAGGATTAACTCCATCCCAGCCCTCGGGGAGCTCACAGTGTGATGCAGGAACACCTCCTCCACAGAGCCCCCCGTTCAAACACAAGGCTGAGCCAGGGGAACAGCAGCACCAGAGGACTGCTCTGCTTTCCACATTCTCCTTTCTCCGTGTGATGGCAGAGTCCTCACCTTGACCTAGAGAGGAAGGAATCTGTGGCTCAGCCTGGCAGGCGAGGAAACTGAGGCACAGATGGGGAAGCCACTAGCCCCAGGCACACAGTCAGTCGCCGGCAGTCAGGACCTGAGTCCTGTGGGTCTGATGCCGAGGTTCACGCTCTTCCAAAGCACAAAAAGAGTTTTGATGAGTTCGGGGCGGGGATTGGGGGCTGCGCAGGAGAGCTGAGGGCAGGGAGCTGGCCAGGAGGTAGGCGGTCTAGGAGGGCCCGGGGATGGTGGTGCGGGAAGACGGTGGGGGACGGCGCGGCGTGGGCGGGGCTTGCACGAAGCCATGGGGTCTGGAAGGAGTCTGCAAGGAGCAGCAGCGTCTGGGCTGCCACAGGGAGGGGGGCCCTCTGCGGGACACTGGTCCCAGCCTGCAGCCTATCCAGCCCTGGGCCCTGGCTCCCACCACCGCTTTCTGGCTTGGGCCAGCGCGGGCAGAGGCGGAGGAGCTGATGGCATGGAAGCCCACAGGGCTTCCTGGAGGACGCTGAGGCCAGGGAGGGTCTGAGGCTGGAGACGAGAGACGTCAGGCAACCCCAGAGGCGGGGCTGGGGGCGCCACTGGTGGATGGAGGAGAGTGGGCTGAACTGGAGACTCGGGGACTTTGGAGGTTAACAGGGAGGGAAGAACTGGGTGGCGGGGGATGGTGTGGCTGCTGCACCCAATCCCCCAGATCCCGGGGGATCTGTTTCTCCTGTTTTTGTGCACCCACAGTCCCCTCCCCACGTACTCTGCTTCCAACAGGCAGCACCTGAGGCTCTTTCTAGGCGGGCTGCCCGCGGGCACCTGGGCTGAAACTGAGACGTGATGCTGTTCCCATCGGAGCGAGCGGCCCTTAGCCCGTGACTGGAGGGGCAGGACCCCAGCTCCTCTGTTTTGGGTGGGAAAACACTGAGCTTCACTTTCATCCCAGAGTTCCCTGTGGGATTAGGCAGAAACCACCCGCCGCAGGACGAAAGATACCCTTTCCTGGCTGCATCTCCTCTGCCTCACTCTCTCCACTCCTGTACTGGTTTCCTCTGTAAGATTTCCTTCACATTCCAGCTGTACCCACATCTCCGTTTCAGGGTCTGCTCCTGAGGAACTGCTCCTAAGACAGCTTGGTGAGGCTTTGGTGCCAGACTGCCCGGTTCAAATCCTGGGTCTGCCCTTTATTACCGTGGGACCTTGAACAAGTGACTTTGCCTCTCCAAGCCTCTATTTCCACATCTGAAAAATGGGCAGCTGAGGGAGACTGCTCCTGTTCCTCAGGAATTGTCTACCAGGATCCAAACTGAGAACCAAGACGCTTTGAGGGCCCCGCTTTTGAAGAAAGCCGCTGTCAGGTGGTGGAGGCGGGATGGGGGGAGCAGACGCTCTCTTCAAAGTGACTGAAACCGGCTCTGCTACCCCAGCTGTCAATCCCCTTCTGACTCTACCCGTTTTTCCCTACGGGCTAAATGAGGGGCTCCCAGAGACTCACCTGCAGAAATCTGGGAATCCAACGCAACATTGTGTTGTCAAGGGTCAAGTAGACACTGAGGAAGGGGCCAGGTTTGAGCCTTGCTCCACCCAAGGCTCCATTTTTGCTCCATTCTTGAGCAGTCCCCTAAGAGGGCTGCTTGCAGCCAAGAGGACCCCAGCCCCAAGAGGCTGCAGGGTGGATCACTTTAGGGGGAAAAGGGAATTGGGCAGGGAATGCAAGAGGTCAAACCAGGTCAGATCTCCCACGACATGGGCTCTATAGTGGGGAGCCCCTCCCCACCGCCGCCATGGCTCCCCGGAGAATTCACACGTGCTAACCGGAGAGACCCTGGTCCCCCTCCCACCTCATGTCCCTCCTCTCCTCCTCCCTCACTCCAACACGCTCCTGCCTCAGGGCCTTTGCACTGGCTGTTCGTTCCTTTTCTCTATCTGGGACTCTCCTGCCACCTACAGGTTCACTCCCTCCCTCCGTTCAGGTCTCTGCTCAAATGTTACAACCTCAGCGAGGCCTCCCCCAACCATCTTATTTAATATGACACCCGACTCTTTCTATCCCCTCACCCTGTTTTACACCCATCACTCCACAGTATGTGTGCCTGTTTCCTTGTTCATGGTTTCTCACTGGAACATGAGCTCTGTGAGGGCTGGGACCTGGTGTTATTTGCTACGTTAGTCCCAGCACCTGCCTAGGGCCTGGCACATAGTAGGTGCTCATTAAACATTTGTTGTAAGAATGAAGGAAGGAATATTTGCATGCCTACAGCACAGAGGCTTCATCACTGAGCCAGTGGTAGCCAAGGGAGACCACTAGAGCTCCAGATAAATACAAATGTCTTGGCCATTTTTTCTCAAGTTCCTCACGCCAGACCCCACCATGTCAGAGAAGAAAGGGACCCAGAGAGGAGAGGGAGCCCTGCAGAGTAAAGAGCAGCCAGCCATGGCCGAAGGGGAGAAGGAGAGGGTCAGATGGGATGCGAGATGAAAGTTGTCATCCAAACTGGGTGGACTGGACTTAGTGTCCAGAAGAGGCTAGAGAGTTCTGGAATCTGCCCGAAGGCTGTTACGGGCGGGCAGGTCAGGGAGGTTCAAGTGAGACTGTCTGGAGCGGGGACCGGAGAAAAGGGAAGTGGAGCCAGGTTAAGCCCCCGCCCCTGAATCCACAGCTCAGTGGCCCGGGTGCTAAGAGCAGCGAGGGCAGTGTGGGGTCATGGGGGCTAAGCCGTGCACCCCATAGTGTCCAGTACATCTTGCTCTTTACGCCCAGTCCTGGCTGTGTGACCCTGACAGAGTCCTGCCCCCCTCTGGGCATCAGAGTTTCCATGTGTACAAAGGCGACGTTCCAGGTCCCTCAAAGGTGGTGTTCAAACCAGGGGCGCATCCTTTAGTGGGTCAAGCAAGCAATTTACTAGGTCATATTTTAAAAGAATGAAGTAGAATTGAGTAGAATAGAAAATATCAGAACCCGCTGCAGAGACAGGCTAAGTCTTATTTCACGAAGCCTCTGTTTAAATTGCACAGACACACATGCGTGCACACGTGTGTGTACTGGATTACGATGCAAAATAATTTATTCTTATGGGTCCACTCAAAAAAGTTTGAAAGTCGCACTCTTAAGGTGCCAGCATGCACAAGCTGGGGCCTCCAAGGTGCAGACAGGGTGATGCTGGCTACAGACTACCCCTGGGAACTCTGAAGGGTGAGGGAATATCCCCAGGCCCCTGCCCATCACCCGAAGCTGTTTTAAAACTCTGCAACCACAGGCCAGGGAGCAAGGGGAGCTGGCAGGTGATGTCGACAGCCTGGAGGGACGTGACTTGAACAAAGTTATCCGTCCACGTGGTGGCGGACGTGGGCTCCTGGCTCCCAGCCCCCTACCCAGCTTTCCTGCCCCCCACCTCAGCTGGGGTGCAGGCGCCTCTGCCAAAGCTGCCTTCTCCCCTGAGGACTTTGGCCCCGTGATGTCACAGGCTGGTTGCTATGGAGACGTCAGGTAATGAACCAGCCCAGGGTGAAATCACAGGCTGCTTTTCGCCCAGCTGGGACCGGCAGCCACGTCACCACTGGCAACTGGAAAAACACAGCATTTCATTTGGGGTGGGGGCTGGGGGATAGCCTGAGGAGACCCCTAGCCTCTGCTCCTGTGGGCCCCTTCCTCTCCCAAGGGAGCTGTGGGGATACCCACCCCCCTTTCCCAGTCCACACCCTACTCCCCCGAACTCAAGGTCTGAGGCTCCTTCTCAGACTGCCCCCCTCCCCCACCTGCCCTGGCCACAGAAGTGACGAGCCTCTGGTTGCCACGGCAGCCTGGACGGGGCCACCCTGATCCTTCAAGGAGAGGGGTGTCATCTAGATGTCCCCTCCATCCCTCTGCCTTCAACCGGAGCTTCTCTGCGTACCAAGGATGCTTCCTGCCTTCCCATGCCAGCTCCTCAATCTGCTAGAGTCCAGCCGCCCAAGCAGCTCCTCCTGATGTTTCACCTAAACCCCTCTGGCTGCAACGCTCCCACACGTTTTCTCTGCTCGTTCCTTGGGTGCGTCTGCAACATTACCACCCAGATTCTTCTCACCTCCTTTCCAGTCGTCCAGCCCCTCGAGCTGTTCCTTCGTGCCTATGTCCCAGCCCACTTGTCATCGTGGCTGCCACCTGCCCCAAAGTGTCTCCCAGGGCTCCACACCCCAGGAGGACATAGTGGTTCCAGGCTTAACCCTGCTCCTTCTCAGCAGCCCAGAGAGGGTAGACCTCTTCTTAAAAGCACACAGTAAACTGAGCGGCAGCCGAAGCCCCTTGTGATGGCCTCTCGCGATGACCCTCCCTGGACAGTCACGGGCCTCCCCCCTAAGCTTCTTGGGACCCCTGCGGCCAAGTGCACGATGCAGTCCTCCAGCCATCCGCGCCCTAGGTGTGTGCTGCTCAGCTGTGACATGCCAGGTTCCTGCCTTGCACCGAAGAGAGCACAGCGGGCAAGGCCTTCCTTGCACAGTCCCTGCCCTGGGTTTAAATCCCGGCTTTTCACTGTCAGCTCCAGGGCTGTGGGCCTGTGACGCGGCCCCTGGGAGCCTCAGGGTTCTCATCTGTGAAATGAGAATACTGGCGGGTGGCTGTGAGGATGAAGCACCTACCACAGCAAGCACTCCATAAACGACAGCGGCTCTGTCCCCCTCTCCTCCCAGACCTCACATCCTCTTTCTGGACCCTGGGACAGATCTCAGGCACTACTCCTCTGGTCCTTCCCCAGGGCTGGAGCTTGCCCTGGGGGACTCTGCAGAGGGAGGCCACCAAGGGTGAGTCCTTGTGAGTCACTGCCACGGCCGCAGTCCGGCCCTCTGAACTCGGCAGTGGCCTGGCCTTTAGGAGACAAAGTGCCCCCCGCCCCCCAGGACACTGATTTACAGGTCACCAGGTCCACGGCAGTAGCTCTATAAGTGAGTTGGTACAACTCAGAGCTGCCCAAAGGGGTCCCTTTCCATGTTCTCTTCAGGACTTTCCACACATCCTAGCTCCTTTTTACTTCCTCTGCCATCCTGTGGCCCAACTTCTTTGAACACCCTGATCTAGCCTCACCTCCTCCAGGCAGCCTGCCTAGATTGTCCTCAGATGTATTAGGCTATTACCTTACCAGCAGCCCTAATGGGCAAAGTCTGGCATACAGTGATTTGCTTGCACTGTTTATTGAACACCTACTATTTGTCAGGTACTATCCTAGGCCTTTCGATCCATTATCTCTGATTCAATCTTAATAACAACCCAGCAAGGTAGGTACTGTTATGCCCATTTTACATATGCGGAAACGCAGGCTCAGAGAGGTTAAATCACCTCTGCCAGGTCACCTACTAGTAAGTGGCAGAAATGAGGTTCAAACCTAGGCCAGTCTGAAACGCCAAAGCTTGTGCTCCACCCACTGATCAGCGCTGATCTCCTGAGAGGTTCCTCAGGCTGTTTTTCCACCTGTGTGTCCTGCCTCCCGCACTAGACAACTCCAAGGGCAAGGTTGTGTCTCCCTCCTCAGACTGTGAGCTCCTAAATGGCAAGGCCGGTGGGGGCGGGGGATGAATTGGGAGATTGGGATTGACATATATACACTATTGTTGCTATGTATAAAATAGATAACTAATGAGAACATACTGTACAGACAGGGAACTCTACTCAATGCTCTGTGGTGACCTAAATGGGAAGGAAATCCAAAAAAGAGGGGATATACGTATACGTATACCTAATTCACTTTGCTGTACAGCAGAAACTAACACAACAGTGTAAAGCAACTATACTCCAATAAAAATTTTTTTAAAAAGCCGGGGGCAAGACCCCATCTACCCCTTCCTCAGTCTCTCCACCGTGTCCAGGGGGACTCTGCTCACGGGCTCTGCTAGAGCCAAGGCGAGACGGGCCTTGAGGGGCTGGGAATGGAGGGGTCACAGTCAGTGGGCCTGAGTACTGGGGGTGGTTCTGGTCGGCTCCTTTAGAGCTTGTGCCTTCTCCCAGACATAATCAGATGCCTGGCCTTCCAGAAGAAACTCCTCGGTCTCCAGTTTCTGCTCTCATCACCCGCCAGTGCCCGGTGCACTAGACCCCGGGGGTGGGGGGGCAAGAGGCTGATGGGTTGGCCTGGAGGAGTGGGCTGGGGCGGAAAGGGGCAGGCAGAGAGGCTCTGGAGCCCAGGGGCATGGGATGGGCACTGAGAGACCCGGAGCTGGACAGAAGGGGGTAGACAGAGATTGCTCTGTACAGATTGTCACCATCGGTGGTAGCAAAGCCCAAACCGAATGCTAATGCTGGAGTTATTCCAGAGGGCTGAATTTCTTGAGCATTGGCCACACGCTCGGTACCTCCCTCCATGTGGGGACATGAGAAAGCAAAGGGCAGGTGTTCCATGCTCAGGCTCTGGGATCACACAGTCCTGGATTCAAATCCTGCCTCTCTGTGTTCTGGCTGTGTGACCTCAGGTAAGACCCTTCCCATCTCTGAGCCCTATATCCCCCCAGGGTTGAATAAGGAGTAACAAGGTCAGGTGAGTGATGCCTCAGGCAGCTCAGGATAAGC
>NW_021145870.1:43168-50000 GCF_002837175.3 Physeter macrocephalus | reverse complement strand
CTCCCATCTTCAAGTCACAGGAAAGGAAACTCCGAAGGGGACTGGCAGAGGAGCATTGGGCAAAACAACAGGTCTCGCTTTTGTACCCTGGTCTCTGTCAGCTCTGGGTGAGCTGAGCCACTCTGGGCAAATCAGTTCCCTCTCTGGGCTTCAGAAAAATGAGGAGTTGGCAAGAGAGGCTTGAATATCCCCTCTAACTTTAACACCATCTTTAACAGCATCAGGAAAGAACTCCCCCATCTCCCTTCTTCCTCTACCCTCCTTCCTTCCCTTCTGCTTCCTTAGGGAATGAACTCTGCTTTCGGGGCCTCTGAGTTAGCCTTGGTCTGAGATCAGCCCAGAGAGGCTGTGCCCGTTTGGGAGCATCTGTGTGTTTGGAGCGGGGGTGGTGGCTGGAGCACAGTGGTGGTAGGAAATATATAATATATAACATGTAGGATCTGAGATCCTAAACAAATAGCCACTCCTGGGCATAGAAAAAACAAGGCTAGCCCTAAAAGAAATCAGTATGTAGGCAAGATGGGACAAGCCTGGGTTTGGCCATTCTAGCTGGCACGGCCTGTGCCAAGATCTCCCTCCCAGGGACCTTGGTTGGCAGAATAAATAGCCAAGTGAGGTGGCATCAGGGACCAGCCAGTTCCTACTGACAACATCTGTAGATCTAAGCCTTGGAGGCCCGGGTTTCTGGCCTAACTTACCTCTCCATCCCCGGATTCAGATGGCGGAAGAGAATGTCAGAGATACCCTAGTCCAGCTCCACCCACTTCACCCTTATTGTACCGGTGAGCAAGATGAGAAGAGAGGTGACTGACCCTGGCCACTCAGTGGAGGGATCCCCGCTGCGAGCAATTTAGGTGAGTATTTTAAAAACCAAAGGGACTGGAGGAAACGGCCACCTGAGGTCTTCGGATACCTTGCGTGGCCTCGCATGCCATCGTCCACATAGCCCTTCCTCTGAGCAGGGTTGGCTAACTCAGAGCCTCCCCGTCGCCACCCCTAAGTCATCAAAATCTCACCCAACATCTCTCCAAACTCGCCTCAGATCCCACCTGCTCTAAGGAGCCTCCCCTGGGCCCCAGCCCTCACTGACCTCCCCCGCTCGCGTCACTCCAAGTGTCACTCATTTGGGGGGTGCTTGTTATGCTGCGAGGGGCATAATTATTTTGTCATGTTTTCTTGTCTCCTCTCTCCAATTAGATATGAACTCATTCGAGACAAGGCCCTCAGGAAGAAGTAAATGTCATTAGCAGAACACACTCAGGGGCTTGAAGATCCATCGGACTTGGGTTTGGATCTGGGCTCTGCCATTTGCTGGTTCTATGATGTTAGCAAGTCCCTAGCGAGGGAAGCTGGCACTTATCATTGGTTGAATGGACGCTGAAACTTAACCTCTGAGCCTCGGTGTCCTCAACTGTAAAATGGAAATCAATAATGCCTGCCTACTTCCCAGGTTACATGTGAAAAGAGCCTGTCCGAAGAGTGCACTTCCGCACGTGTTTTGTCTTCCCATTCACACCCTTAATCATCTCCTGGGCCTGCACAGCGCATGGCGATCAGGCAGCGTTTGTGAATTCCCGAGAACATGCTTTTCTCCAACTCTCTGCCCTTACTTAGCCTGGATCCCAGTGTCTCCTCCTCCCCTGTCAGCCCAGCCCGAGGACCAGGAGCACCGTCCAGGACCCCTCCCTTCCCCATCGAGCGCTCCGTGGTCGTGGATTCTTGAGGCCAAGAGGATCGCAGGCCCTTCTGATGCCTGCTCCTCTGGAGGCTCTCAGCCAGCCCCCCACTAGTTCCCCACACTGCTTAGTCTGACCCTCACTCCCAAGAGCCAGCAGAGGGAGCCCTGAGCCCTGGGGCCGTGGGCGGGGGCTGCACAGGGTGGGGGGAGGTGGGTGGTGGAGAAGGGGCAGAAAAATGTTGCCTGACGGCTGCTGAGGCAGCTGGGCCCGGGCCTGTGCCCGGCCCGCCTGTCCTGTCCTGCTCTGTCTAACTCGGTAATTACTGCTCCCCCTCCCCCCGTCCCTACCCCCTCCCCGACCACCACATCAAAGCCAGTGATGCCCCGGCTCCATTAACCCCTGCCTCCCCACGGCCCCCCACCACCCCAGCCCAATCTGGTTCTCTCTGCCCCGTCCTGGGCGCTGCCCTTCCCACCTCCTCACACTTCTCTCCTCCTCATTGCTCTTGGAAGAGGCAGGGGCTTTCCCTGCCCTGAATGACTTCACGGCAGAAGAGGGCTTCCCATTGGTCAGGGCTGTGGGAGGCAAAGGCATGGACACAGTGACCATCCGCCGCGGTGAGCATCCGTCATGCGCTTTCGGCTCTCCCACGCTGAGGTGGGGAGCACTGTGTGAGGCTGGGGATGGGGGAGCAGAAGGGGCCCGTGGAAGGTCCTGTACCCCTTTCCTGAGCCCCACAGCACATAAGGGTGTGGTACTCAGCAGGAGGTGGGCTCCCGGTCCCAACCCTCAGCGACTTGCATTCTGGGGGGCCTTGGGCAAGTCACCTCCTGTCCCTGAGCTTCGGCTAGAGTTCTCACTGTAAGTGAGAAGATTGGACCAGATGATCTCTAAGTCCTTTCTAGATCTAATTGCTGGATTAAACAGAGGGCTCCGAGCTGGAGAAACCAGCCAAAGAGGCCAGGTGGAAAGCGGGTGAAGAACCCTCCCAGCGACCTTTCCCTCCCTGAGCTCCTCCTCAGGCAGTCCAGGGGAAGCACCCAAGATCTCACCCACCCCCCAACCCCCGCACCCCCGCGCCCACCGCAGGAAGGAAGGCGCAGGCTAGAGGGCGCCCTCTCCAGCCCCCAGGGGCCGGCTTCTGCGTTCCCCAGCGCCTCCTGCTCTGGCTGGCTGGGTGCCCTACTGCCAGCCTGGCCGAGGCCTGGCTGCCCGCCCCACCCTCGCCTCATCCCCTCCACAGCTGGATTTCTCCATCAAAGTACACACTCTGGAATCCCCCTCACTGGGCCCTGGTGATCAAGCCTCCCACTGACCTCGCCCCACCAACTCCTGGCTTCTGATGAGAACGGGGCAGGAGGGGGCTGCACCCCACAGGAAATGTCACAGTGCCAGGACTCTGGTGGGTTCAGGGCATGCTCTGGCCTGGACCGAGCCAGCCTCCTTTTGCCCCTGCCCTTTTCTGCTCACAGCCCCATTGTCTCCCTCCAGGGGAAGCTGCCAAGGCGGGAGGCCTGGAGGGGGGGCTGGACGGCCACCCCACCCCCGCCCCATCCTGAGCCTGTTGGGGCCAGCCACAGGAGTGCCCACGAAGGGTCAAGGGCCCCAGAGGAAGAGGGGATGGGAAAGGGGGGGTCACAACTGGAAAACCGGGGTGTCGGGAAGAAGCCTGGGTCCTTTCCATGATTCCCCGAGGGACCAGAGGTGAGGCTGTCCTAGGCATCTGTTCCTGTTTCCATAGGGAAGGGAGGCAAGATGAGATGGGGGAAGGGAGTGAGAGTGAGTGGTGCTTTTCCTAGTGGAACAAGGGGAGGGTGAGTTTCTTTCATAGAAACTATAAAACAGAAAGAGGAAAGAGGAAGGGAGAAGAAGGGAGATTGATCTGGCTCTTCTGTGAGAGTGAGCTATTTTCTACATCCACTGATTGGAGGTATAAATAAAGATGGGTCAGACATTGAGAAGAACTTCCTGGGGGAGGATGGAAGGGGGGCAGGGAGCAGGATAGGAGAGGTGGGAGCTGATGACCAGAACGGGGTCTGTCAGGGCCAGAGCATAGGCTGGATGGCCTGGAGGCAGTAAGCTGGACAAGATGACCTCAAGAGAGCCTGGCCAGTGTCCTGGAATCTGGGATTCTGCAATTCACAAAGATATGGTTACAGATGGGAGAGAGACAGACAGAGGCCAGAGGCAGAGTTTAGAAAGCATGCATTGCATCGGAGAAGATGGGGGAGGGGGAAAGAAAGTGGAAGGGAAACTTCTCCGGGACCTGGAGCCAGGTCCCTGAGCCTATTCCAGGGCCTGGGCCGCTCTCCTCCAGGACCCTCCTTTCCTAACCGAGACAGTCCAGTCGCTCAGAGTTCCTGGGGTCCTGTCTCCTCCCAGCCTGGCTGCTGCTAGAATGTCAGCCTGGACTTCAGTGGGCTACTGCAAGGCCAGCTGCTTTCCTGTCCACCGCTAGAGCTCTGGCCTGGCTTCTCTGAGAAGCAGAGAGAAGAGGTCCAGCAAACCAGTCCTAGACATCAGGGAGCAGCCTGGAATCTCCTGGCCTGAAGAAGCTCTCACTTATGGTGAAGCCTCCGGGGTGGGGGGCAAGGAATGACAGGAGCCTCTCAGAAGCATCTGAGTGAGGCATTCGCCAGACACCTTATCAACCCCTCACTCTTCACCCGGCTCGCCCTGCAGCTGTGGCCATGAAGGCCTCTGTGTTCTCCCACACCTGCCTTCCTCACCTCCTCCCCCACTCCCTGCTTTCCAGCTTCAGGGTCAGGCTCCAAGGGACCAAGTCTCTCTCCCTCTGGTGTGGCTCCCACCCAACAGCCCTTCCTAAACAAAGGAACCCCCATGGATACAAACCCCAGAAAGATGAACTCAGCAACACTCCATAAAACTGTCCCCAGCACCTTCAGTCTTCAGGGCCCTAAAGACAAACGCTTGGCCTTCCAGGAGCAGGGAAAAGAGACCCAAGAGGAGATAGATGGTTGTCAGTAAAATGCATAACTGGCATAGTTGCCCAATGCATGGAGTGCAGTGGGAGCACAGAGAAGGCAAGGGAGGGAAGACAGAGAGACAGTGTCATGGAGGAAGTGGTATTTTTAACTGGAAGGATGAGAAAATTGGGACAAATGGGGCAGGGGGAAGGGAAGGCAACAGCCATCAGGGAGAGACCCCTGTCCCCATACCTTGAGGAAGGGCAAAGTTAGGAGAGGTGTGCATGGGGAACAAGAGATAGAGATCCCTTTACAAAATTTTGCTGGGGACCCTGGATTTTACATTTAAATTAATCCCCCTTTTCACCCATGGGGACTCTGGCCAGAGCCTGGGGTGTCGAGGAGGAGACTTACATTTAGGAGCGCCTCCTAATGTCCAATTATGTTGTAGGTCATCCCACATAATCCTCCTATGGAGCCTGCCAGCTAGGGGGAGTGACTCCCTATTCTACAGTTGAGACATCTAGGAGCAGGGAGAAGTGGCTTGCCCAAAGTCACAGGCTGAACAAATGGGGGAGATTAGATCTCAGGTCTGTCTATTTCAAAGCTGCTACTGCATTATTCTAAGTCAGGATCAAAGGACGCATGTCCCCTAGCCAGGACCTAGGTCGTCCTCAGTTTGTCCCCTCAGAGACACCCTGAGGGACTTCTCTCCCACATCATGGAAGTGGGATGGTGGCCAGCAGCTCCCTGTGTGGGCATCCAGCTATCTTGCTAGAAGACAGGGATCTGCCTGCCCCACCCCTTCTTCCAAATCCCGGGGTGGGAGAGGAGTGGAGGGTAGAGAATCCAGCCAGTGACATGGTGATATGCAAATAGACAAGACCTTGCCTTCTTACGATTGGCTGACGCACCAGCGGCATTGTCCAAGTCCCTCCTCTCTAAACACAACTATTCCGGGCGGGTCTTTGCTGCTCCTGAGACTGAGAAGGAGAAAAAAGTCTACGGGATCCGGATCTCTGAGCGGTCCCGGCCGGGCACCCACCTCCCCAGCCTCTGTCCACCTCCCAAGACTCAAAGTTCCCTCAACCTTAGCTGCCTAGGCGTCTGCTCTAGCTAGGGCCAAGTCGAGAGGCGAGGTCTGGGAAGACGTCCCCAACCCTTGGCTGGCCAGGCCTTCCTCCCTTCCACCAGCACCCTCCACGGTTCCCAGTACGTCCCGAGCTGCACAGTTTTTCACCCATGACCCCTACATATGGAAGGGCATACGCTTGGGTCCCTTCCTGCCTTTCCTCCTCTTTGGTCGGGGAGGAGGAAGTAGAGAAAGCTAAGGTTCTGACTCGGTTTCCCCTTTACACTCCTTTTCCCACCCCTACCGCCCACTCTGGAGGAGCCCAGACAGAAGCTGGTGGGTTTGTGGGCAAAGCAGGGCGGGGAAGAGGCAGCTGTTTGAGTCTTCCTGCCTGCGGCTTCCCACCTTGTTCCCCTCTTTTCCCGCAGTCCAGCCCTCCTCCCCTAAATCCAAAACCCTCCTCACAGACTCTTTTATTCGGGTCTCAGACTACAGATCTTGCCCGTCTCCCCGATGTCTTTCCTACCCATCCGCCAATTCCTCGGTGACCCGGATTGGGCGCACAACCTGGGGTGGGACACAGGAGAAGGAAATACAATAGAATGTAAGGGGGGCGCGGGGGTGTGTGGGCACATCTAAGTGGCGGTTCAGAAGTGCCCCTGGAGGAGGCTGGCAGGAGCGGCACGCACCTCCCCCTCACGTCTCCAGCTGCCCGGCGGCTGCGCTCTGCGCGCAGGTAGAGCCCGGAGGCGGCGGCAGCGCAATTCGGAGCCCCACTATCGGTCCCGAGGTCCCCACCTTCGAGCTCCAGGAGCCCCGCGGGGACAGTCAGACGCAGGACTCACCACCACAGCCCGCCGACGTGCGCCGGACACAGGAGCAGCAGAAGCAGCAGCCGCAGGCGGGAGGGCGCGGGCGGCTGCATCGTGACAGCTCGACCGCGGGCCGGGGCGGCCGGGGGACCAGGCTGCGGGGCCAGCCGGTGCGCGCGGGGGCCCGGGCTTCAGGGCGAGCGCGGCGGCGGCGGCGGCGGCCGGGAGGCGATGGCTCCGGCGGCGGCGGCGGCGGCGGCGGGGGGGCCCATCCCGGGCGAGGAGGGCGCGGCGGAGGCGGAGAGCGGACGGGGCAGCCAGCGCCTGTGTCTCCTGCCGAGC
>NW_021145870.1:9681-42950 GCF_002837175.3 Physeter macrocephalus | reverse complement strand
AGTTGCGACAGTCAGGCGGCGGGACTCTCGGGAGGGAGCCGAGCGCCCCGGGGCGGCGGGCGAGGAGCTCAGCGGAGGGCGGGAGCGAGGTCCCGGGGCGGGGCCCGAGCGCGCTCGTGGCTGGGGGACCCGCCCGCCTCGCCCCCTCACCTCGCCTCTCACCGCCTAGGAGCCCCCGGCCGCCGCCCGGAGTCGGGGGCAAGGGGGGGCGGGGAAGTAGGGTGGAGAAGGGTTAGCGGGGGAAGGAAAAGGAGCTGAGGAATGGGGGACGGGCTGGAAGGGAGACGTCTGACAGGTTTGTTGACTGTAAAGAGAGAAAACTTCCCAGGAATGAGGGAGTTTGGGTTGGGGGGCGGTGCGGAGTGGGATGCTGGAGCGGGGACCAGGAGAGGAAGTTGGCCCCGGGCGCTGGGTGCTCCGGGTAGGGGTGTCGAACTCGACGGCCCGACGGGCACACTCAGGAGGGGTCACCTCTTACCGGACCCGGCCTCCGCGCCGCACGCCCCTCTTTCAGCCTTTCCCTCAGCACGGGAGGAAGCGCTAGGCCTCCACTCTCCTCCCCAGCCCCCGCCTCATCAGGCCCGAGTTCAGGGGAGGAGGTGCGGAGGGGAGAGGAGACAGCAAGAAGAACCTCTTTATGGCCTGCGATCCAGCGCTCGCACGTGTAGGCGAGCGACAGAGTGGAGCTTGCAGACTTGCAAGAGAGTGAAGGGTCAGAACTCGCTGCAGCCGGGTCTCGTGGGTCCGTGGGTCCCTGCCTCAGGCCTCTCCCCGCAACTTGGCTGGGGCCAGAGGGGGTGGGAGGGCCAGCTGCAGGTGAGATGGCGTTTATCTGATTCTCTAATGCCACAAAAATGTCTTTGATGCCCCTGGCCCCCTCCCCACGGGGGGAGATCAAAGGCCCCGTGGGGAGGAAGGACAGCTCCATTCATCACACCAAGCGGGCTGGCAGGGAGCTGTAGTCCCTGCTCCTCCCTCTGGCCCCGTGTGCCCTAGGGGTGCCGAGGGACAGGTGGTGCAGGACATTCCACAGCGAAGGCCAGTCTCCCTACCACCACTATCCAGAGCAGCCATCAAGCTGTAAGGGTGCTCCTGGGTGGAGAGGACAGACAGAGGACCTCAAGCCCGTGTGGCAGAAACTTCAGGCGCCTAGAGGAAAGCTCCTGGTCTTCTGGAATGGGAGGGGGGGAGCACCTGAACTTGGGGAATGAGGCCACTGCCAAAAGAAATAAGAGAAACACCCTGGTGAGCAGAGAGACGGCAAGATTCCGAGTGTGGGCACAAGTGGATCAAGATGGGCTAGGGATGCAATAAAAGACCACAGATGCCTATCCCAGGGGAGGAGGCAGATCTGGGAAAGGAAGGATGAGCAAGAGGAGAAGAGAAAGGAAATGGAGAAACATTGGCCTAGGCACATAGGGAAGCCCCTGGGTTTGCTGGGAGCCCCACCCCAGGGCCCTGGTGACCAGGTTCAGTCGGTCTAATTCCTTGTACTGGGTACTGAGAGTTCTGGTCAGGGTGCTGGAGCATTCTAGAGAAGGGGGCTAGTGGCTGAGGGAGATAGCCAGGGGGGCATGGCCCAAGTGCAGCCCCTCCCATTTTAGCCTTTAAGAGCATCCAGATGCCATACACAGCCCCTGCACCTCTTAATTTTATACACAGTTGCTGTTGCTGCAGGGCAGTGCCAACTCCAGACCCTGCACACTCAATGACATGCCCAGGTTGGGCACACACTCAGGCCAGATGGTGCTGAACAGGCGGCTGGAGGGCTCTGGGGGTCCCTGGAGGCTGCAGGTGGCCAACGACCAACCCCCTGGGGACCACTGCCTGGGTTCTGAACCCCCTGTCCCCTGGTCCCCCGCCCCCACCCTGCTACTGTTATTGCAGATTATGAAATGCTCTCCCTATCCTGCATTCTTCTCCGAGGCAAGAATTTTAATGTATTTGTCTTTGTCATCAGGGGACCAGGGCTCTGGGACCGCCCTGCCTCTGCCTGAGGAGGGATCGCCCCAAATCTAGTCCCTGCTGCCTCCAGACCCCAGCCTCTCTCCATTACCACCCCCTCATGCCCTAGCCCTGCCCCTCCCCTCCCCCTCCTAAGACACGGTCTCTCTGTGGGGTGGATAAAAATGATGTTATTGAAACAACAGAATTGGGAGCAGTGGCAGGGAGCAGGGATCAGCTCAGGAAACTGGGGCGTTTGCCAAGAAGCCTTCTCCCCCGCAGGCAGCCTTTCTGCCCCCACCCCCCACCTTTCCTACAAACACACGCAGAAGGCCCCACCCCTCCGGCAGTACTCTCTCTGGCCAGACCTTGTAGAATATTTGGCCATCTCTGGACTCCCCAAGCCCTCGTGCTCCCCCCACCAATGCACCCCAGAATCCCATTCCAGAGTCAGCCGGCCCAGTAATGCCTGCAGAAGCACTGGGGCAGGGGAGGGGTGGGCTGCAGTCTGTGATGGGCAGACCTCCTGAAGCCCCAGTTCCCAGGGCCCCTGTTCCAAGGGCAACCTTGCCTCTGCCCACTGCCTCTGCCTTCTCTGCACCCCATCGAGGGGTTGGCTGGCCTCTGGTCAGAGCTAGAGCAATGACTTCTGCCCTTAAGCCCTCAAACCTTCAGAGAGATGAGTTCAGATGTTCCTGAGGCTTCAGTCCATCACTGTCACTTTAGAAGACCCTCCACGGAGCAGGGCTGGGAAACTACGAGATGGAGCCAGAGGCACACAAAGACAGATCAAGATGCATGCACACGCATACACACCCACAGCTGGGCACAGGCTTCCAGGTACCCCACAGAAACCACAGGACTCCCTCACCTCTCCTAGACAATGCTGGGTAACTTTCACCCACAGGTATGGATGGACACACAGGTGGGCTGGCTCAGCTCAGGCTGAGACACATGCCTGCTTCCCTGGAGATCACAGGCACACACAAACGCACACACACACACCACCTCTGCAGCATGAATGGGGTGGTGCCACTCTGATCCCTCTCTCTCTGTCCTCTGGGCCCCCTCCACCTCTTCCCCCATATCTCTGCCTTAGGTCTAGGCCTCGTCGCAAAAGAGAGGTGGGGAAGGAGAGACAGGGGTGTCTGGCTGTGGGGTTGGAGAGGAAGGAGGGGCAGAGGTGGGGACTGTGGAGAGGGAGAGAGGCAGCTGGAGACAGATAAGATCAGAAGCGCTGCAGGGGAAAGCAGAGCCCTCTGTCTGTCGGATTCTCTCTCTCACTGTCTTTCTGTGTGTCTTTTCACGTCTCTCCCATCTCCATAATTCGGTCTCTATTTGTGTCTGCCTCTAAATCACTTTCTCTGTTGCTTTGTTTCTCAGAATGACTGAAGCTGCAGGAGCCCAGGAATTTGGGCCTGTGACCCTTCCCCTCCCAATCCCCTCCCTCTCTCTGTCCCTCCCTACCATCCTCCCTCCCTCCTTCCCCAGCAATGGGACCTAACTCTCATTCCTTCAGGGTGGTGACTGGACTTGAGAATTCCTCAGGGCACTAGGTCTCTGGGTCCCAGGAGAACAGAGAGAGGAAAGGCCAGCCCTCTAGAGAGACAGAGGGAAGAAAAAAGAGAGAAAAAAGAGAGAATCACTTTCCTCACCCTTCTGAATCCCAGGTGCTCTACTCCAGCTTTTCGCAGCCCACCTGAAATCATGAGAATGTGCCTTTCCAGACCAGAGTGGGAACTCAAATGCCTGGTTCCCAGCTTTAACCAGTCTTGCCCTGTCTTGCAGGTCAGGTTTCCCTGAGACTCCCGCTGGGGCTTTATCCAAGGGAACCCCCCACCCCGGGACCTGGTTCCCCACAGAGCCCACCGGCCTCACATCTTCCACACCTCTCAACCCTATCTACGCACCCCAGCCTTCCCATCACCCCATCAGTCAAAGGGAAAAAGAACCCAGGGGAGTTGGAAAGAGGGGGAGGGGGGAGCAGGGGCTGAGAAGGAGGGGCTGCTGCTCGCCCACCAGGACTGGGCTGGGGGGAAGCCAGGGAACATTTGTTTCCACTTAGCTCAGCCCCAGTGGCCCCGAGCGGGAGTGGTTGGGCCCAGGAGCCTCTCCAGCCATCCCCATCCAGGCCTAGCTCCTGCACTGGAAGAACCCTGCCATGGCCTCGGGGGTTCCGGAGACAAGTCCCCGTCCTCTTCTCACTGCATCGTTCTTCTCCAGGTCACACCACCTATCCCCACTGTTTCAGCCCTCACCTCTCAGGGAATCAGGCCTCCTCCATCCAGGTCTCCAGACCCAGACTCTCTCCTAATTGTGTTGGTGTCTGCTGGCTATCTCTCCCTGGACAGCAGTCAGCAATTTTTTAATCAAACACATACTATGTGCCAGGCACCCAGCTAGACAGCGGAGAGACAACGGTGAGCAAAAGCAAACATAACCCTCACCCTCGTCGAGCTGATGGTCATTAATCATATCACCTCACAGACAAGTGGAAAAATCACAACCTTGACCTGTGCTGCAGAGGAGAAGGGAGCGCACAGCGAGAGGCTCAAGCAGGAGGGTTGATCAAGTCAGGGAAGGTGGAGAAGGCTCCTCTGAGGAGGGAACCCTCCAAGTGAGATACAAAAATAAGTTGGGGTTAACTGGGAGATACAGGGAAGGAAGAGCATTTCTAGCAGAGGGAACAGCCTTGTGAAAGCCCTGCAGGGATCTGGAGAAGGCAGGAGGGTGGGGAAAGGGGGCTGTTCTCTTTTGAGGGCACATGGAGTGGGATGGCTGGCAAGGTGCTGCCTCCTTTCATGGCAGTTGCTTTCAAGAGTGTTCAATTGTACAATTGTTCTATGTTCTTTTCTATGTTATCTTAATAAAATGGTTTTTTAAAAAGCAATAGGAAGCAGTGGAGATTTCACTGGGGCAGTGAGTGACATGGTCACTTCTACATTTCGAAAAGATGGCTCTGGCCACAGTGTGAAGAGGAGGTAGGAGAGGGGCCAGAGTGGAAGGAGGAAGATCAGTTAGGAGACTCTGCAGTGGCTCTAAGTGGCCCGGAAAAGCCTCTGTAGCTTCCACCTGCGTCAACAGCAGAGGCGAGGAAAGATGCAGACAGCACTGACCACTGTGGAGGAAGTAGGGTCAATGGACTTGTGGAGAGGTTGGAAGTGGGGTGAGGAAGAGGGAGGTGGCAAAGATGCCTCTGGGATTTTAACTGGCCCACAGGATGAATGGTGGCGTGTCCACTCAGTCAAGGAATGCCGGAAGAGGACCAGCATTAGGCGAGGTTCAGTGGGGGAATTTGGGACGTGAATTAAAGATGCTTTCGAAACATTCATAAGGAACTGTCGAGGAGGCAGTTGGATGTATGGGTCTGGAGCTCAGAGGGGAGGCCGGGGCTGAGTCATCCTGGGATAGGGTGTAATTAAGCCAAGAGCAGGCCGAGATCGCCCAGGGGAGAGTGCAGAGTGAGAGCAGCCTTCATGAAGTCATGTTTCATGGCTGGATGAAAAGAAGAAGCTGCAAAGGAGACTGAGGAGGAGCCACAGAGGCAGGAGGGGGAAAGGAGCGTCGTGCTTTCACAGAAGCCAAGGAAAGAGAGCATGGGCAGTGGGCGATCACATCAACCACTTCTGAGAATCAGTCAGATGAGAGGAGGATGTGTCCACAGAACACATGAGGAAAACCACCGAATCATCTAGACTTCAGGCTACTTTTGCCAAAGCACGAGGATGACCCCGCCATTTTCCTGCTGTGACACTTCCACGAGCACACCTCTTACAAAACCAAGTCCATGCTCCTTGACGTGGCGTTCAGGCCCCACCACAGTTCGGCTCTTTGGGGGTCTCCGCAGCCTCATCTTCCTCGTGGTCTCCACCAGAGCTCCAGGCTCACAGTGGCTCTTGATCAGACCCCCAATCCCTGGCCCCCACTGCCACCCCACCACACTCTGCCCAGCTGCCTCCTGCCCCAGCTGGCCCAGCTCAGTGCCCATGTCCTCCAAGGTCCCAAATACCTGTAGTTGGAGGCAATCTTTCCAATTGCCAATCACTCAGAGCACTTTGCAGCTATTTTATAGCAAGTACAGCATTTAGAGTCGACTTTGTCCTCCACTTGCTTGTGAGTTTGGGGGAGGGTGTGATCTATGTCTGGCCTATGAAGTGGACACTTCATAACCTTGGATTCTGTTGAACTTCAAGAGGGTGATAGATATTCTGTGGGGTGGGGCAAGGCAGACTCAGCAGGTGGGGTGTCATCTCCTCAACAAAGCCAGGTCTTCTGAACTCAGGTGGGAAACTGGGGCTCCAGGGGGGACCAGAGGATTTCTTAACATCCCCTTTCCTGGTGCATCCACACAGCCCGTCGCTAACAGCACGGGCCGTCTCAAGAAGCCTAAGCACAGAGTCACAGCGCCATCTCCTGGCAAGATGGGACACTGTTCCTTAAGAAAAAAATACTTTCTGAAAGGTCTCCATAAGAGAGATGCAAATTAAAAATTAGGTTGACATGTGTCACTACCATGTGTAAAATAGATAGCTAATGGGAACCTGCTGTATAGCACAGGGAGCTCAGCTCGGTGCTCTGTGATGGCCTAGATGGGTGGGATGGGGGGAGGATTGGGAGGGAGGTCCAAGAGGGAGGAGATATATGTATATATACAGCTGATTCACTTCGTTGTACAGCAGAAACTAACACAACATTGTAAAGCAAATATACTCCAATACAAAAAAAAGAATTATGAAAGAAATAAAAATTAGAACCAAGAAGAACATCAACCTGTTAAATTAACAACAAAATTTTAGAAGGTGTGAAACTCAAAACTAGCAGAGGTGTAGAGAAAACCCTTGCGTACTGCTGGTGGCACTCTAAATTTGACCATGCTTTCCAGAGGGCATGCTGACAAAACTGATCATATACCTTGCATGATCTTACCTCTGGGGTGATACCCAGTGTAAGTTACCTAAGAGGAAAAAAAGAACATACTCTATGCATGCAAATGTAATTATACATTTTTCTATGTCAGTGAAGATCTAGAAGCTTATGCAGTACTTAGCTAGCAATAGGGTGTAGTTAAACCAAGTATGATCTGATCATACAATAGAATATTGTGCAGGCATTAAAATGACAAATACGTTCATTGTATTGAAACAAAGAACAGTCTCTATAAAATAAGGCCGTGACAAAAAGAGCACCCAAAATGTTATGTTCATAATAAAGACTATGCAGTAGAAACAGTGGGTGCAGCAGGAAGGATCAGAAGAGGATTTTAAATCTTATAAGTAGTTGATGATGTTCAATGGTGAAGAAGCATTTTGAGTTTTTTGCTTAGTTATTTACTCTTTGGCTGCAGCTCATTCTTATGACAGAGTCTTCAGCTATTCAGTGAAAAGAAATCAAATAAGGAGAGAACTGATTAGGAAAATGTCCAGAGCTCATGGGGCTGGGGAATGGCTCTTGGGGACGGTCAGAGGCATAGAAATTCCCCAAGGCTTTTCTCCAAAACTTTTCACTTCCTAGCACAAGCTCTCACATGTGATATGTGTTCAATATATGTCTGTGGAGCTACTAACGAAGGCGATGCAGTGCCAGAAATACCGGCCATCTTCCTCAGCACCATTCTCTCTCAAGAAGCCTCCTTCAGTTGCCCCTCAGCCCTTATGTCTTCAAATGATTTGCCCTGGTTCTATGAGGGCCAGATCACGCAGCGAGGCTATCACCGAACCCTGCTGCCTGACCTTCCTGCTGCCTTCAGTGCCTCCTCCAAAAGTGACTCTTGGACTGGCCAGAAGGTAGGTCCTGATGAGCTGGACAAGTCTCACCTTTGGATTCACAGCCAGCCTCATTTCATCAAAACTGTCGGCATGCCTCCTTTGTCCTGGGTGTGTAAAACGGCTCTGTCACAGATTGGATTCTCCAGAAACAGATGCTGAGATGGAGTCTGGGGTGCAGAGGGATTATCTGGGACCCGCCCCTGTGAAAGAGAGGGAGGGGATGCAGGCAGCACTGGGCAGAGGCAGAAGTGCAACTGCGACGCAGTCTCCACAAAGCCTCCATCGACACTGGAGCCTTGGGCTCCGGAGGGAGTTTTGCCCACCGGAGTGTCCCTCATTGGGTTAAAATGGCTGGGCCACTCCACCCCTACTTCACTCAGTCATCAGACGTGTGGGCAGCCCCTAGAAGGGGAAATTGGGTTCTCTGCAGCTGACCCTCAAGGAGCTGACAGCTGGAGGCTGCTGACCCCACTCCCCATAGATGGGCAGCAAGTTGTTCCAGGAAGGGGAAACACGGTACATCCCTGTGTTAACCGTGGGACATTTGGCAGATGAGGAAACTGAGGCCAAGGTCCTAGTCATCAAGCGGTAGAACTGTGAGTCCAGCTTGTTACTCCCACCCTGACTGCCTATCACATAGTGACCCAGCACTACACCAGGAGAAGGCCCCAGGCCGAGCCGCCCCATCAGGAAGGTCTCATATGGATAAATGTTACTGGACGAACTGTAAGTGATCAGAAGGGGCCACAGAGTACCCAGTAGTGTCAATGAGATTCGCCATGGCCTCAGAAAAGCGGGGCCTGCGATGTTTCTCTTACCCGCTCCATCTCCCTGCTCTGCAGCCACCCCCGGGACTTAAGGCCCACACCTTCTCTGATCTTCCTATACTCCTACGAGCCGGGGTGTTGCACTTTGCCCATGCCTCTATTACACATGGCCTACCCTACTGTACTCATATGTCTGCTGTCTGTCATATGCCTTCCGCCTGCACAGTGAGTCCCTCCGTAGCACAGACGCTGCCCTGGTCATTACCTCTTAACTTTGCATCATTTTACTTTTAATTTCAAAAGACAAGCAAGTGTACATCAATTGGTTTCGGAAGTAGAGTGTAATCAAATTCAGCTCAACTATTTCCCAGCTGTGAGACCTTGGGCAAATAACTAGCCTGTCTGTGCCTTGATCTCTCATGAGGATAATAGATACTCCCGCAGAGCTGTAATGAGGTTTAAATAACATAGTGAAGACTCAGAGCAAGGTCAGTATCTGAAAGATACCAGATTCTCATTCCCTAGTAATGGTTGTCTTTTTAAGTGAAGAATTCAGGGTGAGGATCAAGTCTTCTTGCCCTAAATGAAGAAAACAAGGACTAAAAGACAATTCCTAGGGAACCAGGGGCATCTATGGGTCATTACCCAGGGGAAGGTGATGCATTCGCTCAGACTTTTAAGTTTAAAATGAGACAATTTAAAGAAAAGTATTAAGTAAATTATAGTCTGAGTGGTGCATGGATATGGCAAAATCTGTGAAGGAAGCTGCAAATGATGGTGTTTGGGGAAGCACAGCCCATGCCTAGGGCATTATTAAACCCACCCATGCTCTGATGGGAGAAATGAGGCAGCCCAGAAAGGGCAGTGACCCTACCGCAGTGGAAAAGTCCAGCTCAACATTCAGTCCTTCCAATCCAGAGCTCCCCTGCCTGACGGGGAGCTCCTGAGGATATGTGTGGAAGCTGGACTCTCCCAGCCTGAGCGTCCAGTCTGCCATCTCCTACATCTCCTTCATTCCTTCCAACGATGGTGTGCTGGAAATAGTGCTGGAAGAAGGGTCAGAAGCCCCAAGTTCCGGTCCGAGGAGCTTATCTGCTTTGTGTTCTTGATCAAGTCACTTCCCCACTTGCTGCCTCAGTTTCCCCGTATGACTCTGGGGTTGGGCATGAATGAGCTCTAAATTCAATGCAGGTCGGGCGGTACTTTAACGATTATGGTGAATCCTCAATGCCAGCAGAGGGCCCCAGACCCTAAGGAGCAGATTCGAGGCAACCTCCCGACCACCCAGTAAAGGGCGGAGAGAGTCACAGTGGGACAGGAAGAGTGACAGCTGCCGACAGAGATGGGGTAAACTGGAGGGACAGGCTGCTCAGGAGAAAGAGCACTGTGTGGGTGCAGGGCGGGCGGTGTCCCAGCCTGGCTCTGGGCAGGGCAATTTATCTCTCTGGGGCTAATAGCAATTAGAGACCAACTGGTTGGTCTGTATTCAAAAGCAGCATTGCATTCCAGCACTGCTTTCCCTTAGGAGCCTTCATTAATGGGTGGGTGTTGACAATTAGTCTCTCTCTGTCTCTCTCTCTCTCTCCACCGGTCCCCCCACCCAAATATTTTTAAATACTTGAGGAAAAGAAATGTAGCATCATGGAAAACTATCACGTTCTACAGCAGAAGACTCAAATGCATCATTTTTACCTCATCTAAGTTCAAATTATAAAAATTAAAATTTTAAGATGTTTAAATAAGACAGCTCACTAGTATATCACTGGTAATGGTTTTTTTTTAAAAAATGCTATAAACAATCTAAATGTTAATGGGGAAATAATTACTTATATCACAGCAAATACTACCATAAAATATAAGATCTCTGCATGTACTGATGCGGTCAAGACATACTGCTCATGAAGAAAACAAGAACTGGGAATTCCCTGCCAGTCCCGCGTGGTTAGGACTCCGTGCTTCCACTGACAGGGCTGCGGGGTGCGGGAGGGAGGGGCGGGCGGGCCCAGTCCTCGGTGGGGCAACTAAGATCCCGTAAGCCATGTGAGCAGCCAAAAAAAAAAAAAAAAAAAAAAAAAAAAAGAAAAAGCAAGAAAAACAACAGTGCACCGGGATAAATCCTACAAACGGGTAAATTTCTGGAAGGAAACACAAGAAACTCTTAACAGGCACTACCTTTGGGGCAATGGGAAATGGAGATTTACTTTTCAATTTTATATCTCTGTACACTGCTTTGGAATTTTCTAACAATGTCTGTATATTATTATTTTTTAAATGTCAACAGGGATTATCTGGTGGGGAGATTATGATTTTGCTTGTTTTTATCTTTATGCTTTACATTTAAAAAAACAAAAATGTTCTGTTCTTTTAAATGAGTAGCACATTATAAGGTTCAGAAAATCAGGGCAATACTACAAAATACGCATGGAAATCTTCCTCTCACCTAGTTCCCATCTACCCCACTTTCTTACCTCCCTATTCCCCAGCCCGTCTCCTGTCAAATCCCATGGGCAACCACTTTTATTTTTTCATGTATCCTACCAGTGTTTCTTTGTGCAGAATCAAGAAATAAAAATGTATATTCCAGTCCCCTTTCTTATATAAAAGCCAGTTAGCATACGATGTACACCATCTGCATCTCGCTTTTTCCATTTAACAATGTGTCCTGAATATCTTTCTGTACCACTAAAAATATCTTTCCTCTCGTCCTCCTTCCCACTTTTCTAATGTAAGTATTTAGCGTTATAAATTTCCCTCTCGGCACTGCTTTAGCCATCTTAGGGATGTAGAAATCAAGGCTCAAAGACTGTAAGTGATTTGCTGAAAATTACACAGGAAGTGTGACACTGTTGGCTGGGCAGAGCAGAAATTCTGTTGTGGTCCAGACTCTCCTTAAATGTCCTCTGTGCCTCTAGGTAAACTAAGACTGCTTTGGACAGATGTCCACTGGAGTTTGCACGCTACCAAGGGGCTCTGCAGGAGAAAACTTGACCTTTTCCCTGGTGGTGCAGTGACTAAGAACTCGCCTTCCAATGCAGGGGACTAAGATCCCACATGCCGCGGGGCAACTAAGCCCGTGCACCACAACTACTGAGCCCGCACACTCTGGAGACCGCACACCACAACTAGAGAGAAGCCTGCGCACTGCAGCTACTGAGTCTGCATGCCGCGACGAAAGATCCCACATGCCACAATGAAGATCCTGTGTGCCGCAACTAAGAGCCACTGCAGCCCAATAAATAATAAATTAATTTTTTTAATTAAAAAAATAAATAAATAAACGTGCAGCTGGTGGGCTGGGACTTCCTGAAGAAGGTAGACTGGGGAGGGGGTCTAGGGGAGAGCAAGCGAGCTAATGAACCTGGAGGCAAAGTCACTGTGTGTGAAAGAAATCTGGTAGAGGAGGCTGTACTGGGCAGCAGGGCTGGGATGCTGGAGGATGCTGTGAATCCAGGTGGGAAGTGAGGCTGTACTTGACCAGAATTCAGTCCGCACTCCATAACCTGAAACTCTGGGAAGGAGATGGCTCTGATACAAGGGAATGAAGGGTATTGCTAGGGGCCAGAATTTCGACTATGGGAACCCATTTTGAAATAGCTGATCTGAAGTAGATGGAAAATTTCTGTTGGCCAAAGAGAGAGACAGAAGCCACAGAGGTCTGTGGTCAGAGGAGTAAGGAAACGGCACAGGCAGTGGGGTGGACAGTGGTGGGGGCCTCAGCCAATGGAGAGGGTGGCAAATGCAAAGGACAGCAGGGCAGTGGGACTGTAGTCCAGCACGAAAGAGCTGTGTATGGAACAGACTCCAAGAAGGAGTTGCGGGTGGGGTGGGGTGGGGGTTAATCCCAGGGGAAACTACCAGGTCTTTTGCCAATTAAAGTGCGTCACTTTGAGCTCCAGGATTTTGGCCTATCAGCTGCAAAGGCAGCACATTTATTATGATCAGCAGGTGAGACATGAATACACACAACTGATATTGGTTTATTTTTGGCATTATTTAGTTTAAACCGGTATCACAGCCCGCATAGCAGCCATCATTATTCTCACTGAATACGCAAGGACGCGGAAGCTCAGAGTTTTCCAAACGCACGTAACAAGAAGCTATCACCTCATTCCCCCACCCGGTTTCTTTTAAATCCAGGTGCACATAACTGACTTGATGGAGAGGCCTGCACATCCCCCAGAGATGCTGGGTTTGCACCTGGATACATAATGGGATGAAGTTTGGGTGGTATCTTTCTTAGAAGGGCATGAGTGCATTTTGTTAGTCATGGACATTTCTGAAGTTGTGTGTAACGCAGCACAGAGGGTGTGTGTGAGTATTGGGCAACTATAGGGGAGGGCTGTAGCTGTGGTCGTTCTGCGATACCCATTCCATTCCTCCTTATTTTGTAGCAGCCATGCCACTGGGAGAACTGACCTCAGTCAAGGATGAGCCCTGATTCGTCTTAAACGTGCTTTCCTGATGACAGGGACTGGTTCTGGAATGGGGACGTGGTTCATTTTGGGCTAATGAGATACAAAGAGAAGTTTGCCGAGGGCTTTAGGAAGGTGTTTCCTTCTCTTAAAAGAAAGTACAGGAAAAGATAGTCTCTTTTCCTCTGGATGTTGCTGGGCATCGATAAAGAGTCCAGAACTGCTGCTGCCACCTCAGAACTGGAAGCTGGCACTGGAGGGGAAAGCAGAGCTAAGGCAATCAAGGGAAAGTATATCAGAGCCCCTGGATCAAAGTGGCTCTGGAAGACCAGCCTGCCCCTGGACGCCCTGTTAAGTGAACCAATAAATTTCCATCTTGTTTAAGCCAATTCAGATTGAGTTTTCTATTACTTGTGCCTGATACTGATACAGCCTGCCTTCTGAGGAATTTAATCTCAGTGAATTCAGGGTCTCCTCAACTCCCCTGGGGTTGTGTCTAAGTTCCTGAGTACTTGTGCAAGGCTGAGGTTGGGGCGTGAGAGTAGGTATTTGGTTCTCAGTCATCATCTGTCCAACCTGGCATCCACGGAGGCATTCATCACACCATCTCGTCCTTAGCTGATGGGCTGTACAGGTTGCTATTGTGCTGTTCCTCATTCTCATCCTCTCTTTCTCTCTCTACTTCTGTTCCACTCTTGGGCGCACAGAACGTCATGGGACTTTCAAAGGCTCGGTCTCCTCCTGCTTTCTCTTGGATGCTAGGATCCAAGGGATGCTGCTCCCTTACCATGCTGGGTTTGGGGAACCTCTGTAAAGTGATCTAAGGGCCTATCTCCCCACACACACCACTTTTTTTTTTTTTTTTTTTCCCCGGTACGCGGGCCTCTCACTGCTGTGGCCTCTCTCGTTGCGGAGCACAGGCTCCGGACGCGCAGGCTCAGCGGCCATGGCTCACGGGCCCAGCCGCTCTGCGGCATGAGGGATCTTCCCGGACCGGGGCACGAACCCGTGCCTCCTGCATCGGCAGGCGGACTCTCAACTACTGCGCCACCAGGGAAGCCCCACATAACACTTTTTACTTTGGATTTTACCCAAGAATTGAGGCAGAGGCCACCTCTGCTCTCAGATACCAAACAAACCAGCCAGGGGGAGGAGGCAGGGGCAGGCTCCCCCTCCTCAGGGACTCACATCTGCTCACTCTGGCTTCCCATCTAACTCTTTTCTGCCTGCCAAACCAAGAGATCTTCATATCCTCTTGGAGCTAAAGAAGTCTCACGCTATTTCATGTTTATTCGCTGAAATCTTTTGTGCTTTCTATTTGTCCCATCTGTTCTGTTGTTTCTTTCTCTCTCATTTCTTCCTTCTTTTATTTACTAACTGTGTTTCTATTCTTTTAGGGCTTTTTCTAGACATTGCAGCATGCATGATTAAAATATCAAAATCTAAAGTTAATCAAAATTTTTCCTCTTCCCAGATAACACAAGGATTTTCAAATACTTTAAATACTCCATTTTCACCACCCCTGGTTTGTATGTTATGGTTGGCAGTATTTTAATTCTAACCTCACAGGGCATTATAATTCTTAAGGTGGTTTTTTTTTTTTTTTTGTAGTTATGATTCATTTAGATTCATCTACATTTTTACCACTTTCCTTGCTGTTTATTCCTTTTAGTTCTCAGATCTAACTTGTAGAATCACTTTCTTTCTGAAGCATATTCTTTAGAAAATTTCCTTTACTGAGGTGAACTCTCTGTTTTTGTTTGTCATAAAATAAAATTTTTTTATCTTCCTTATAAATTTTCTCTGTGTGTAAAATTATAAGTTGGAAGTTACTTTCTTTCAGCACTCCGAAGATGCTCTACTGAGTTCTGGGTTTCCATTGTCTACTGAGAAGTCGGCTATTAGACTGTCATTTCTTTGAAAGTGATCTTTTTTTCTGTTACTTTCAATTTTTTTCTCTTTGGTTTTCTGCAATTCACTATGATGTTTCTATGTGTGGGTTTCTTTCATTTATCCTCCTGGGGATTCATAGGCTTTTCGAATCTAGGGATTGTTATTGTTTATCAGTTCCAGAAAATATCAACTAATCTCTTCAGATAGCACTTCTACCCCATTCTCTCTCTACTCTCCTTCTGAGACTCTATTTAAAGATGTTTTAGGCTTTTCTACTTAACCTCCACATCTCTCATTCTCTTTCATACGTATTTTTGCATATTTTTAAACTTTCTGTATTACACTCTGGGTAACTTCTAACCTAACATTCAGTTTTCTCTTCAGCTGTGTTTCATCTGTTGATAAATTCATTTATTAAGTTTTTCCTTTCACTTCTATATTTTTCATTCATTTCTAGAAGTTCTATTTGCTTTTTTAAAAAATGTGTTCTGCTGCTTTTTATAGTTTCCCATTTGCTCCATGCCTTTTCGAACTCATCTCCTATTCTATTAAACATAAGAAGCATTTGTTATAAATAAAGTGTCTGATAATTCCAGTTTCTGAAATTCTTATGGGTTTACTCCTGCTACGTGTATTTTCTGCTGGCTCTTGTTCACAGTTCCTAGTTTCCTTGTGTATCTAATTATTTTCAACTATGTGCTGGATGTTGTTGGAATAATTTGTGGCTTTGGAAGAGATAACATTTTTCCAGGGAACATTTGTTGTTTGCTTCTGCCAGGCCCTGGGGTGATTACTGACCTGACCACCTTAAACCAAGTTCAAACTTTGACACTCTCTGAACCATTCAGATGAGGAAAGCATTGACTGCAAATCTATGTAAGAGCTAGTGTGCTTCTGGATTATATTTACTCCGAGGATGTGGTCCTTTGAGATACCAGTCTTTTATAGATGGGATCTCCCATCGTACTCCCAACTTGTAGGGGTCCTTGGCCTCTATAACCCCTTATGGCTCTTGCTAGAATTGGCAGATGGCCTAGAGCAAAGCCACTTCTTTTCTCACTAACTTCACTGTGTGCCTATTTTCCTTTCACTTGGGCCTAGTCTTTACTGTCTTGTCTTTTCAGTGCTTTTAAGAAGATGCTCTTTATATATTATTCACCATTTTAAATTGTTTTTAGTGGAATATGTTTTTCTGAATAACCTAGCCTGCCAAAGCTCTCAAATCTTTTCTTTAAGCCAAAGGTATTACCTTACCTCCCCAAAGACCTCACTTTTGAAACTCAAAAGCCAGAAGAGCTCTTCTTTACATTGTATCATTTCTTCCTTGAGACCATAAACAAGGAAACTCTAACTTGAATGAGAAAAGGGCTAGAGGGTAGAAAGAAGTGCCCCTCAGTTTGGATTATTTCAAAATATTATACGACCACATATGTAAACTGCTTAACCTGGTGCCTAGTGCATAGTTAGGGTTCAGCAAATAGTTGCTGTTGTCAAGGTTATTATTTCCCTATCCAAACTCACCTTCTTTAGGAGCCCTTCCTTCACTAACATTGCCCCATTCCAATTCTTCTTTTACTGTATTTTACTAAAGTATCTTTTAATCTCCTGTCCCCCAACACCCTGTTGATTACCCTGATAGCATTTTCAAATGTGCACTTTTTCTTAGGAAGATGCAATGAATGAACATCATGCCCAGAAGCTTTTGCAAGTGTCTTGGTCTTGTTTCTTTGTTAACTCTGGTATGGGAGCTCTTTCAGCTGCAGGTAAAAATTGAGAAGACTCAATTCCAACTGCATTAAACAGGGTCTTCCCTGGTGGTCCAGTGGTTAAGACTCCACGCTCCCAATGCAGGGGGCCCGGCTTTGCCCTTGGTCAGGGAACTAAGATCCCACATACCGCAACTAAGCCCGTGTGCTGCAACTACTGAGCCCTTGGGCCTAGAGCCCGTGCACCGCAACTAGAGAAGCCCATGCACCACAGTGAAGATCCAGTGCAGCCTAAATAAACAAATAAATAAATAAAATTTTAAAAAAAGGAACTATAGGGCTTCCCTGGTGGCGCAGTGGTTGAGAGCCCACCTGCCGATGCGGGGGACACGGGTTCGTGCCCCGGTCCGGGAGCGTCCCGCATGCTGCGGAGCGGCTGGGCCCGTGAGCCATGGCCGCTGAGCCTGCGCGTCCGGAGCCTGTGCTCTGCAACGGGAGAGGCCGCAACGGTGAGAGGCCCGCGTACCGCAAAAAAAAAAAAAAAAAAGGAGCTATAAAAAAACTGCATTAAACAAAACAGGATTCTATTGGTTAATGTAACAGAAAAAAACTAGTGTAAGGTCTTCAGGTACAGTTTGATCCAGGGGCTCAATGAATGTCAGGAGGACCTGGTCTTTCTCATCATACTGTGGTTCTTTTGCCCTCTGTTTTATCTTCATTCTCAAGCAGCTCCACTCTGCATGGTAGCAGAATCTCCACACTTACATCTTCACAGCTCCAAATCCAGTGGAAAAGAGTTCCCATTATCGGCAGCAAAAGTCCCAGGGTTCACCCCTATTGGGCTAATTCGGTCAATACCTCCCTCACTGTGGCCAGAGGAATTTGATGTGCTCATTGGCTAAGTCTGAGTCAGCTGTATACTTCCTGGAATCCATGGTTAAACTCCTCTGAAAATCAGGTGCTCTGAGATTGGAGGAAATGTGGTTCCCTGAAAGAAGACTTGGGGGGTTGCCAAAAGAGGGGTGACATGGATCCTGGGTAGACAAAAGCATCATCTGTCCACTTCAATCTCCAACAGCTGACAGAAAAAGGCTCAGTAATGGGGCCTGTGGGGCAGACCAAACTGCAGTAACAAGGTGCTGGTTCTGTCCAGGTCCTTAGGACACTGGCATAGATGCTGCTAGGTTTTAGCCACACAGACAGGACAGGAGCTGGAGTCTGGGTGACTGGCATGAAGGCTGCTCTCACAGCCTGCCAACCACTCTGGCACAGGGGACCCCATTTGCGATTTATTACTAATGGTCTCATCCAGGCTACTCTCTTGGCTTCCTCAAGCTGCTTAACTCCTACTGATATAAAAATAACACTTAAACAGGATCCCGGCCCCATGTCCTAGACAAATCAGCTATCCAGAGATGGCAGCCAAATTCACCCTAGGGTCAGAGGGCAGTGTCCTTATTACACCCAGTTTTGAGAGCGAGCCGAGATGTAGGGTTTCAATAAATATGATACCATGACCAGAGACAAAACTCTAACACGCAAAGAGTATTTATTTCCCATCAGAAGCCAGTACCTTCTGCTGATTCACCCTGCTGAAGAGGATGGGTGGGGCTGGACTGGCCATAAGAGCAGGTGTAGGAGCTCCTTTTTTACAACTGGAAAATCACTATGATTTTAGTGTTGTGCAGCACTGGTGTCTGCCCCAGCTGAGCCCTCCTCCATCCCAACCTTGATGCCACCATGAGATGACTACTGGAGAGTCAGAGCTCCCACCCCACCCTCCAGCCTGCCTGCTTTCAGAACCTTGTAACTGGAGGGCTAGGGAGACTAGGACCGGGTGGCGAGGTAATAATTATAGTAAACACTTACTGAGCATATATTTATTACATGCCAGGCCTGTGCTTCATTTACATTAAGCTTAGTGGCTGAGAGTGTGGTGCTAGTCTAGAAACACTGGGTTTGACCCTGGACTTCATCTCACTAGCTTTGAGATTTTGATCAAGTTACTTTAACCCTTTGTGCCTTGATCTTCTGACCTGTAGCATCATCATAATAAAAGAATTTACCACGTAGGGTTGTGACGGACTCCATGGGATCCTGCACACAATGTGTTTTGCAGTGTCTAGTATATATTCAGCACTGCATAAATGTGAAGCAGCATTATATACACTTGTAATTTCTAACCCTACCCCGATCCCACGATGTAAATGCATTAGTAAGATGGCATTAGTAGATGCATTAGTCGATGGGTCAGTGGCTTAAACAAGATAGAAGTTTATTTCTCTTGATCACATAACAGTCCAGAGATGGGGAGTGGAGGAGATTCTATTATTTTCAACCTGCCTCTTCCACCATTGGGTTCAAATGGCTGATCCAGCTCCCACCACCATATCATAATTCCAGTCAGTAGGAGGAGGAAAATCTGCCCTTTCCTCCTAAGGGCACCCTTAAAGGTTGCATATAACATTGCTGGGCAGATCCCATTGGCCACGCTTAGTCACGTGGCCATGCTATCTGCAGAGGAAACTGGGAAATATAATCCTGCACTTCGTTAAAATTGTGAGGAATTACTAGCAGAGGAAGAAGAAGGGGAGAATAGATGTTGCTCTGCCAGAGCTCACCGCCCGGCCACCCGTCACAAAGAACACATTTAGCACCCTTCAAAGGGAGGCAAGGCAGAGTTCCATCTGGACACAGCTCCAGCTGAGAGCCCAGGATCTCTGAGGGCCTGGGTGTGGATGGATCCTCGGAGTCTAGAGCCCTGTGACCCAAAAGGCAGGTAATCTGGCCCTCCCCCTCCCTGAGATAACAGTGGGGGAGGAACAGGATAAACTTCAGAACAGGAAAGAATGGCAAACACATGGCAGTTACCTGATCTTTAACAGTCACTGAATCTAGCTGGACAGGAATTGCAATGCTGCTTCCCCGCAGCGGAGTAAGTTCTGGGGCAGCTCATCCCCAGTTCTGGGAAACTGTCTACTCTCCTCCGTGGCCTCTGGCATTGCCTCCTGGGAAGTTATGTCTCACCCGACATCCCCGGTGGCTGCACTTGAGACCACGCTGTCCTTGCAGATGTTACAACTTTCACAGTCCTCCTTCCGCTGGTGCAGATTTGGGGGGCTAGGGACAACTGGGGGGTCAAACCAGTCTTTGCTGACCAGGTTTGTAGTTTCTTTGCCAATGTAACACCCTCAAAATCTCCCAAGCCTTCTGATTTATTTCATATTGGTGTAACCACAGCCAACTGTCTCACCATTTTTATGCTTGAATACTGTGGACTTGGTGTTCTTCCTATTTTCTCTCAAACTGCTGGTGGCTACCTTGAGGTCGTCCAAAAAAATATGCTTGGCTGTGAAGAGAACTTCCCTATTCTGCCCACTGGGCTGGCTTCCACTGTCTACAGAACAGGGTGTGCTTGAGAAAGGTTTGGGACCGCAGGTACAGCCCTTGCTAAGGCTGCCTCTTTCAAACCACCGTTTACAACTCACTGCCTGAGTGCATTTCTCTTGTGGGACTTTACTAGTAGCAGCAAGCAGAAGCCAATACACTCTAGTTTCCCTGAGTTACAGGCTCTGCTAGCATATGATGACATTTCAAGGCATCATAGATGACAGATATGCCATACGTCTTGCTGTATCATAGCCATGGTCACCAGATTACCAGTGTACAATAGTTTTCTTTGCTACCTGCAGTCCAATTTCCAAACCAATGCCACTTGTTTTTGGCTTTTAAAGCAGTGCCACTTCCAGGTGCCAAATTTTGCATTAGTCAGGATACATGTTTGATTGCTGTAACAAAGACTCAATTTAAGAATGACTTAAACAGGGAAGTTTATTTCTCTCATGGAACAGTCTATAGACAATCTAAACCTGGTAGGGTGACTCTGAAAACTTTAACAAGCATTTTCCATCTTGGCTATGACATACCTCCTCTAGCTCCTGCCATCACATTATCATTCCAGCCATCAGAAGGGGAAAAGGAAGAGGGGAACTCATGCCTCTTTCTTTTAAGGCATGACCTGGAAGTTGCTCACATCGCTACCATTCACATTGGCCAAATTAAGTCACAAGGCTATATTTAACTGCAAGGGTTGGGAATTTAGGCAGCTATTCCAGCTAAAATTCAAGTGATTTTATTACTAAAGGAAGAAGAGAGAATTAGATATTGGGAGGCAACTGGCGGTCTCTGACACAGACTGTTTTTATCCTCATTTTAGATTCATGGAAACAGGCGCAGAAAAAACAAGCAATGCTTTCCAAGGTCAAATGGCAGAGCATGAATTTTAATCAGGTCCATCTGACCCCAAAACAGATTTTCCATCACATCAGCCAACATAGTTTGGTCATCAAGGTGCCCACTGTTCACGAAGAGATAGAAGGCATTCACATGTGAATGTAAATGTGAGTGTCAGCCCAGTGTACAGTGAGATATGCACACAGAACGTGGCTATAAGGAGATCAGTGCAATGAGGGTGATGCAATCAAGGGAGACTTAGTTTAAAGAGGAGCCCCTGTTACTGGTCCTGTAGGTGGAACATATCAGAGGTGGAGGGGAGAATGGGGTATTGCAGGAGAAGGCAGTGATGTGAGCTGGACCTGTTCTGTATCTGGCTTGGCTGTGAAGGTGGTCCAGAGCATAAGGGGGTGGGGCTTTTCGGGTCTGAGGCACCACGTATCTCCAGGGATGGTCCCTGTGATCTTTCCCCCATTTGAAGTGTCCCATTGGCTGTGCCTTTGATATTCCATCATCTGGGACCAGACAGTAACAGGCCACAGGGACCTTGCAGAAGGAGAGCTGCACCTGCCCCCAGTACTACCCAAGACACATGGAAGGCAAGCCTCTTCCCTGCTCTGCTCTCCTCCTCCGTCCCCATAAGCAGGACAAGGGCTTTGAGGGATGATGGGAAATACGTTCACTGAATCAGCGAGAAATCCAATAACCCATTACTGTCTGTCCACTCCACGGCGAGACTGGGATGGAAGAGGCTGGAAGGAGGAGAGGAAGGGAGGGGCAGAGAGGGGAGCTGGAGCAGCTGGGTCAGCATTCCTGACTTGGATATTGACTCAGGCCCCAGGAATGCCAAGGAAGGGGGGTGGGCAGCCACCAGAGCCGGCTGGGATCCTGTTGGCACCAGGAGATGCAGGGACAGCACACACAGCGGGATGGGGGGACTGGGGCTTCTGCACACCTGGATGTACCTCCACAGGTAGAAATAGGTGTCTCTGAAGGGATTCTTGCATTGAGGACACTGGACCTGATGATCCCTAGGGTCTCTTCCTATATTACATTCCTCTGAACTTTAGTTCTGGGAGCTTCCCAAAAGGCAAAGCCTAGCTTCTGTGGGTACTTAACTGTTTGAAGAATAAATGGTTGGATAAAAAAGCAAAAAAAAAAAGAAAGAAAGAAATAGGTGTCTCTCACACTGTAGACAAGCGCAAGCCCACCTCACTCCTTCAAGGCGATTCTCACAGCTCCCCACCTGCCCTAACCATCCAGTTCCAACTCCTCCACCAAAGAGAGGGACGGGCCCCTGGGACTCAAATGGAGACATCTGGACACACATTGGCCACTCTCCCGGGACCACCCACAAACCTCTTATCCCCAGCCTCCCAGCTGCAACTTGCCCTTTCTAACTCTAGCACCACCCACGACCAAAGTTGTAAAAGGAAGAGAGTTCAGCTCAACCCGCCTGTTTTCCCTCCTTTGGCGCCTGACAAAGATGAGAGAGGCCCTCAGAGAAGAAACCCAGGACTCTGACAGTCCACCTCCTCCCACCCCAGTGCCCTCACAGCGGGGTCCTTCTCTCCTGTCCTCGGAAACCCAGGAGGCAGCCCATGACCAGGCATGGAGATTCCACATGCGCCCCACCCCTCCCCGCCGGCCCGCAGGTTGCCCGGCTGGAGCAGCTGAGCGGGGGGGCGGGGGGGGACCCCTTCCTTCCCACTGCCCGACGACACCCAATCAGAGAGAACCCGATCCGGGAGGGCAGAGTGCCAAGGGCCGGGCCCAGAATAGTGCTGCCCAGATACAGCGTTGCGCACTCGCTGCTGGAGCTCGCCGGAGCCGGAGCACGCGCTGCGCAGGGTCCCGGGGTCCCGGGCGGGGTGGGGTGGCGAGAGCTGGAGCCGCTGAGGCCGAGAGCGCACCACTGCGTGGATGTGTGCGCATGTGCGTGCGTGTGGGTGTGTTTGGCCAGGATTTTCTCTGTATCTGAGCATGAGGGTGTCTGCATGTGTATATTCTTTGTGTGCGTCTATGTGGTTCTGTGTGTGTCTGGGAAGTGTTGACTATGTGGCTTTCTGAGTGCATATAAGTGTTTGGGTAGGTTGTGTGTGTTTATGTGTGTTTGTGGGGCGGGTGTTTGTGTGTGTGTGTGTGGCGTGTGTGTGTGTGTGTGGTTGTGTGTGTGTGGTGGGAAGGGGAGCTCCCTTTGGTTCAGAGTGTAGGGCATTTTCCCCACCCCTTCAGACATTCTTCTCCCCGCAGACCCCCCTCCTGGAGCAGCCTCGTGGAACCGGAGCACCAAGGTAGGTGCGGCTGCCCCTCCTCCTGGGCCCAGCCTCTTCTCCCACTTCTTTTTCTCCCATGTCTCTAGGCCCCCAATCTCCCCCACTCTACTAGTCTGGCTTTTGTCTTCCTCTCCCTTTCCTTCTTTGTTCCTCTTTGTTTCTCCTTCCGCCTTTTACCTCACCTCCTCCTTCCTCTTTCAGAAGAAGAAAGGGGGGATCTAGAGTCTGAAGATCTGGACCCTCCTGACTTTATCACTTACTAGCTGTGTGATATGTGGCAAACTGCTAACCTCTCTGATCTCAGGTCCCTTGTTAGTGAAATAGGGATGCTAATGCCTCCCTTATAAGATTGCTATGAGGTTTGAATGAGAAGCATGTTGGTGGAAAAGCCCTTTGGAAGCTTGCAAATATTAAATATTATCGCTCATAACATTTTAATTGATTTTGTTGTGTTACTCCCTAGTAACCAAACAGGCCCCATTCCCCCTTCCAGAGACGAGCTTCCTAGAGCAAGGAGATAGCACTTCATGGCCGTCACCAGCCATGACCACCAGCTCAGAAAGAAGCCATGGGGAACAGGGGACCAAGGCCTCGAGAGGGACAAGGCAGGAGGATGTAGAGGATGGAGAGCCGCCCAGCCTGGGGAAAGGTGAGGCCAAGGCCAGTTCTGGCGAGAAGGGACTGGGGGCAGTGGGAGGTCCCCGATCCTGGGGCCAGGCTCTGCCCTGGATCTCCCCATAACACAGACACATGACATCGTGTGGCCTCAGTCTCCCCATATGGGAGAGGACAACTGCATTGCTGACCCAGGGGCCCAGCATGGCCAACTCAGGACAGAGCCACCATCCTGTGTGACTCTCTGAGACTCAGCTCTCTCACCTGCAAAATGGGGGCATCATCATCCAGGCTTCCCAAGGCTGCTGTGAGGATGAACGGAGACAGCAGATGAGAAAGTGCTTTGGAAGATGGAGTTACTGTCCTCTCCCCCCGAACAGGTCTCCAGTCCAGGCCAGCTGCTGAGTCCACCGGGCTGGAGGCCACATTCCCCAAGGCCACACCCTGGACCCAAGCTGCTCCCTTGGCTGGGGTGGGCTCCCCCACAGAAGAGCAGGACATCCTCCCCGCTGACTGTGCAGCCTCAGCCTCCGGCTCCAGCACAGACGATCTGGATCTGGGCATAGAGTTCTCAGCCACAGCAACCTGGGGCGATGAGCTCGGCCTGGTGGAAGAGAGGCCGGCCCCATGCCCGTCCCCGCAGGCACCGTTCCCCAGGCTGGGCTGGGACGATGAGCTGCGGAAGCCAGGGGCCCAGGTCTACATGCACTTCATGCAGGAGCACACCTGCTACGATGCCATGGCAACCAGCTCCAAGCTGGTCATCTTCGACACCATGCTGCAGGTGAGGCCGCAGCTCTGCCCCACCTCCATCCTCACAGCCCCCAGGATGCCCTGCCAGCCCTGCCCCGCTACAAGTCCCTTCCAGAATTCCTTCTTAGCACCATGGAGACCTGCGGAGGAGGGCTTTTTCTCTCCGTGTACACCCCCTAATTGTCATCCCAGCTCTGCCACTCAGTATCTATAGGGTTTGGGGTAGGTCTTTGTGCTTCGCTCATCTCTAAAATGGGGATAGGAAGGCCTGCTTTACCCTACAAGTTTCAGAGGACTCCTGGGCCAACCCAGGATGAGAGGGAGCATTTTGCACACCCCGAATCGTATGGAAAACATTGCAGGGTGGTTTAGGACAAAGAGCGGGGAACTCTTGAAAAGAGAAAAATAGGAGGAGCTCTGGTCCCCACTCTTCCAGTAGGCTGGGCTACGAAACACCCGATCCCTTTCTTCTCGCCGCGTATAGGAGAGCAGTGTGTAGTGTAGAGAAGAAGCAGGGTATATGTATGATCCACAGTTCACTATTTGACTCTAGCAGTATATAGACAAATATATTTAATTTAGTAGTTTTGTATTTATTTTGATAGGTATTAGAAAAATGCAACCAGCCTATATAGATAATATTGTTTAGGATGAAGCCCAAATGAGTCAATGTAAAATTTATTTAGAAAAAAATATCTTGTACATATCATATAAATAATTACACCTCTAGTACTTAGATTAGTAACAACTATCCTGTGTGTATCTGTACACATATGACTTTGGTGTAGAAACACTGGGTTAGTTTCCTACACCCTGGTGTGCCTGGCAAGGGGTCACCTCAGTGCCTCTGGCCACCAGCAGCCTTATCTCTGTAGCAAATGTGCCGACAAGGGTCATGTCGAGTAGCAGGCAGGCTCGTGTAGTGGAGGGCCCGGGAGAAGGCCCTGTGGGAGGACTCCGGTTGGGACAGGGGACTCTGAGGGGCAATGAGCAACTCACCCTCGACTGTTCTCCCCGGCGCTCAGATCAAGAAGGCCTTCTTCGCCCTGGTGGCCAATGGCGTCCGGGCGGCACCTCTGTGGGACAGCAAGAAGCAGAGCTTTGTGGGTGAGAAGGGGCTGGGGAGGCAGAGGTGGCGGGGAAGGGAAAGGGGGGAACTTGTGGGGCGCTTCTGGGCCTGAGCTCTGACACACCACAGGCTTGAGCTGAGCAGGGGCCTGGCGTGGGGGAAATGTGCCAGCTGGGAGACCCCGTCTGTGGGATAGCTGTGACCAGCTCACCCCTCCAGCTCTACTACCCCGTGGTCCCATGTCATAGGTGCTAAGTAGGAAAAGAGAAAAGGAAGAGGAAGAAATGCGGAGAAAAGAAAAAGTGGGGAGGAAAGGAGAGAAACTACAGGGGAAGCATAAAAGGGAGAACCCCATTTCTCAGGCACGGGAGGAACTGCCCTACTCTCCTCTTTCCGAAACCCCAGTTTTATCTCAGTCCGAGGACACTGGCCGGGTGGGGCAGGGGGGCTGAGCCCTCAGCCTGCCTTCCACCACAAGGCCCAGGCTGACCCCCATTCCCCCCTCCCACCCCGCAGGGATGCTGACCATCACAGACTTCATCTTGGTGCTGCACCGCTATTACAGGTCCCCCCTGGTGAGGAGCGGGCTGGGGGTTCTGGCGGCACCCATGTGTGCTGGGGTGGAGGGAGTTCAGGGGGCCCAAGTCTGACTTCAGGAGTTCTGTTGATGTTCTAGGTCCAGATCTATGAGATTGAAGAACATAAGATTGAGACCTGGAGGGGTGAGTGGGCAAAGGGGCCTGCAAAGGGGCAGAGGGGGTGAGGGTGAGGGTAGGGCTAAGGACCTCAGGCAGAGGATGGGCGGTGGGGATTTCCTGGGGGGAGCAGGGAAAAGGCAGTAGGGAGCCCAGGGGGCCCGAGGGGCTGGGGGCTGCCAGTTGAGGCAGGGTGGCCAGTTCCCTTGCCCTGACTCTAGTTTTTCCTGCAGAGATCTACCTTCAAGGCTGCTTCAAGCCTCTGGTCTCCATCTCTCCCAGTGACAGGTAAGCATCCCCAGCCACCCACTTGGGCCTCCTTGCCCTGCACAGACCCCTTCCCCAGCTGCTCAGTTCTGAACTCACGGGCTCACCGGCAGCAAACTGCGGACAAGGCAGCCTTGGCACCCTGTCCTCCTTTCCGGGGGCTGGGATGAAGGGCATCTCTCCCCAGGCTGTCCCAGGCTCACTGCTCCCACTTCTGCAGCCTGTTCGAAGCCGTCTATACCCTCATCAAGAACCGGATCCACCGCCTGCCGGTCCTGGACCCAGTCTCAGGCGCTGTGCTCCACATCCTCACACACAAGCGGCTGCTCAAGTTCCTGCACATCTTTGTGAGCCTGGGCACAGCCTGAGGGGGAGACCCGAGGGGCAGAGAAGTCTTCAGCCCTAGGGATTGGGGAGGGAGCGGCTGGGAGCCCTCTGGGGGCTACTCCATCCTTATCCCTACCTGGCCCCAACCCAAGCAGGGCACCCGGCTGCCCGGGCCCTCCTTCCTCTCCCGCACCATCCAAGATGTGGGCATTGGCACGTTCCGAGACTTGGCCATGGTGCTAGAAACGGCACCCATCCTGACCGCACTGGACATCTTTGTGGACCGGCGCGTGTCTGCACTGCCTGTGGTCAATGAAGCTGGTACCTACACCCAAGATGGGGGCTCTGGCTGGGGTGGGGCTGTGGGGAGCAGGGGTCTATGTGACACCAGCTCGCGGCCCAGGATGGAGTCAGGGCTAGAAGTCTCTGCCTGCTTTGAGCCTTGGATCAGTTACTTAGCCTCTCTGAGCCAGACCTCAATTTCTTGCTCTGAAAAAGGGTTAAAGGAACCATGGCTGTAAACTGCTTCAAAGTTAAAAATCACCATAATGAAGCTGAATATCAAGAAGTGTTTTAATCTATTTTTTGGTTATGAAAAATTTCAAATGTATGAAAATGGTAGAAAAAACTCTATAACAAACCCCACCTATCCACCCAGATTAACTACTGTTAACACATTGCCATTAACCAGTTCTTTTTTTTTTCACTGAAGTAATTTAAAGTAAATTATATTATAGAATCACGTCATTTCACCCCTTAACACTTCATCTGAATCTCTTAAAATAAGTATGTTTCCTATATCACCTAACAAAATTATGAATAATTTATTAATGTTATCTAATATTCAATCCTAATTCCATTTCCCCATTTTCCCCAAGAATATCTTTTTTTTATAGTTGATTTGTTCAAATCAAGATCCAATTAAGGTCTATGCTTTGAATTTGCTTCTTTTGTCCCTTAAGTCTCTTTTAATCTAGAACAGTCCCCTCCCCACTTAATTTTCATGACGTTGCTTATGAGAAGCCTGGGTCTATTGTCCTGTAGAACATCCCACTTCCAGAGATTTTTCTGTTTTCTGCAGTTGGCCTGTACATTGTTCCTCTCTTCCTGTGTTTCCTGTAAACTGGAAATTAGTTCTAAAGTCTCGATCAGATTCAGGCTATACATTTTTTTAAATTAATTTATTTAATTTAATTTATTTATTTTTGGCTGTGTTGGGTCTTCGTTGCTGCACGCGAGCTTTCTCTAGTTGCGGTGAGCGGGGGCTACTCTTCGTTGCGGTGTGCGGGCTTCTTATTGTGGTGGCTTCTCTTGTTGTGGAGCATGGGCTCTAGGTGCGCGGGCTTCAGTAGTTGTGGCACATGGCTCAGTAGTTGTGGGGCACGGGCTTAGTTGCTCCGCGGCATGTGGGATCTTCCTGGACCAGGGCTTGAACCCGTGTACCCTGCCTTGGCAGGTGGATTCTTAACCACTGCACCACCCGGGAAGTCCCCAGGCTATACATTGAGGCTAGAATATTTCAGAGGTGATGCCACGTACTCATATTTTGTCACATCAGGAGGCGTGATGGCAGGTGTCTCTCTCTGCGATACTGTTTGATCTGTGGGTTCAGGGTGGTGGCAGCCTGATGCCTCATTATAAAGCCAGTAGCCTGGGGGTGGGGAGGATGTTGAGGAGTCCGCTCCACAAGCCCGCGCCGGGCCCCTGCACAGCATCCTGGTTCTGACCTGAGCCTCTCCCCTTTCTCTCACCTTCCTCCCGGCCCCGCAACCCCTGCAGGACAGGTCGTGGGCCTCTACTCCCGCTTTGATGTGATTGTAAGTGTCTGGGGGAATGGAGGGGAGCCGGGGGTGCCACAGGGAGGCTGAGATGGGGGGATCGATGTGGGGGGGTATCTGTGCACCAGGGGGGCCTTTCCAAGTGTATAGAGGGAGATATCTGTGAGGCTGGAGCCTGGCCGAGGGCTGATTAAGAGCGGTTCTCCCTCCTGCCCAGCACCTGGCAGCCCAACAAACATACAACCACCTGGATGTGAGTGTAGGGGAAGCACTGAGGCAGAGGACACTGTGTCTGGAGGAAGTCGTTTGCTGCCAGCCCCACGAGACCTTGGGGGAAGTCATCGACCGTATTGTCCAGGAGCAGGTACCCACACCCCTTCGTACGTGCTCCCAACACAGGGGGCCCAGTCCTTCATCATGAGCAGCTTCAGCTAGCCCTATCCATTGGGCACCTGCCGTGTCCTCCCATCTCATGGCCAAGCTCTTGGTGTCCACACCGGCCGGCGACTGGTCCTGTCGTTGGGGCCCTCGGGCCAAGGGCCACAGCCCGCTGACCACCCTAGGGCAGGCAGAGCCACCGCTAACTGGTTTCTAGGAGACACTCTCTTGCCCCCCCAGTTATGTTAAATTGTTTGCCCCTAATTCTCAGTGCCAATGTCGTTGGCTGCCGTAGCCACATGGCGCTGCCCCCTCACTGAGCCTCTGTGGACCCACAGGTGCACCGGCTGGTGCTCGTGGATGAGACCCAGCACCTCCTGGGTGTGGTGTCCCTCTCTGACATCCTTCAGGCTCTGGTGCTGAGCCCTTCTGGCATCGACGCCCTCGGGGCATGAGAACGTCAGAGTCTTCACTCTTGGGCCACCTTCCACACCCGGAAGCCAGCAAAGGGAGCCGAGGACTCGGCCTTCACCTCCCCCCACCCCCCATTTGCTGGTTCAGCTCTTGTTCAGGTAGGCTCTGCCCTGGGCCATTGAGCTCAGCTCCAGCCCCTCAGTCTCCCCGGGCACCCAGATCTCAGATTGGGGCCCCCCTGAGGATGGGAGTGGCCCACTTCAGAGCTGAGCAGCCTCGTGAAAACTACAAGTGACAGGACTCACTGCGGGGCCGCTGCTTTGTCCCATTCTCAGCTGAGGTGATGGAGGCCCTCATAAGAGGGGTGGACAGGGGCTGGAGTAAAGGCAAGGCAGTGATGTGACTGACTTCAGGGGCTCCCAGGGGATTGACCTGCCCTTTCACGTCAATTCCCGCCTGCTTGGACTTCCAGTGGAAGGAAGCCAGTTACTAAACCTGGGCTGAATGGAATTTCCACGCTCGGTAAGAACTAAGGCTGAAAGGAGAGAGCTTCTCTCTAAGTACTCATCGCAGTCAGTTTGACATGGTCTCAGGCTATTTCCTGGTAGCACGTTTGCTAGGGGTTTGCAGAGGGTGGAGGTGCAGATTCCACCTGCTTAGCAAGGATGGCAAGACTGAGGTTCCCCTATTGGAAAGGCAACCTCCCCTCCCCATTTAATCTTCCTTTCTCTTTCCCTCACAGGCTTCTGCAGCCCTCCCCAATTGCCCTGTCCTGCCTGTGCTCCCAGAAGCCCTCAGGAATGCGGAAATTAAGAAGAACAGCTGAGGCAAGCCTGGAGCTCTCTGAACCAGAGGCACTAGGATTATCCCAGGGCTGACCAACTTGCGCCACCCACACTACTTTCCTCCTACCCGGCCCCGGTGGGGTGGGGAGCCCTCAGTCCATGGGTTCAGGAAGGGGTTCTGGATTCCTCGGCTTCTGGACTACCTGGCACCTGCGCCCCAGCTCCTGGAAACCGCCCTAGTGGTTCCTCTCAACTTTGCCACTGCCCTCCTGCTCCCCCCAGGATTGCATTTCAGGGCTGCCTATGGGTCTCCACAGAGCAGCAGTTTTGTAGAGCTGCCTGTTGGAGTGGGGTCCCCCCTCCTTTCTCATCCTTAGCTCTCACCAGCAAGCAGTGTTCTCAGTCCCCAGGGAGGGCCTGTGTTTGGATCACTGGGGATGAACCATGGAGAAAACAAAAAGAAAAAGAACAGCCCATGAACTTAGATTTTATAACTTTCACTCAGAAAATGCTATGGTCATTTGATCTGAACCTGTGGCAAGATCCCTGTCCTTTCTGAATTCAGTGACACCCGAAGGAAAATCTGTAATTGACAAACACTGCAAGTGGCGTTTCTTTTGCTTGTGGAGTGCTATTCCACCGAAATTTCTTTTTCATCTTCTATTTACAGCAAAACTCTAAAGAAAATGTTAGTTACTTACGTAGTGGGTACAACTCAGTCCACAAACTCTAATCTGTAAGAAACGTAACTTAATTTTTCTAACACTAAACGTACTTTCTATTATGAACCCCATTTTACCAGGTTGTAGAAATTAGTCTTAGCCAATTTGGGGTTCCCCTCCCACCTATTCTTGGGGTTAGGTTCAGTGATGGGGGGAGGCTTTAAGTGGTGTAAGACTTTGTTCCTCAGCCATCATCATCCACCCGTGCCAGCACCTGCTGAAAGATCGCCATTCCCATGGGGTCGTCACTTGGTTGGTCACCGGTGGGCATGGTCCCTGCTAGCTGCTCCCTCACTCGCTACCACGAAGCCTCTTTGGGCCTGCCTGCTCCTGGGGCATAGGGACATTCTAGCTCCTGGCCCTGCACCCCTCTGGACTTTAGGAAGCTCTGTGGGGCTATCCCAAGCCCGTCTGCTGAGACAGACAGCAAGTGGTCTGGTCTACCCTGTGTTTTGCTGTTTTCCAGCCTCTACACAGGAAACATGGGGCCCAGGGCTCTTCTACCCTTATCATCTCCAGACCTTTCTAGGGTATTTGTCATACTCCCCTCTCACTTCAGACACAGCTCCCTTGTCAGGGCCCTTTTCTCAGGGCCCCCCCAGATGTCTGCAGTCTCTTTGCTTCCCCAATACCCAGCAGCCTGTGGAATCTTTATGCCGTAGGGAAGCAGGGGGCCTTTTTCTCTAACCCATCATATAGTCTTCCAAATCCATTGTACATGTCTTGAGTTCTTGCTACCTACCCTGTTGAGTCAGGCTTTTGAAATTCCAAAGCCAAGACTGGGCTTCTGCTGTGTCGCCCCCTCCCCTGTGATAATGGACACTGCAGATCTGCTCTCCAAGGGGGAGAGGGTAGGTTAATATTTCTAAAATATGATCTACCCCGTTTACCTCACAGACCAACAGAGTGGGGCCATCTGTGCTTGATGAGTCAGGCAGTAAGTGAAGGCATTTTCTCATAGACACTCAACTTCTGTTTCCAGTTGTGCCGTAACCAATAGGTCAGTGCTGGCTCTGCTCTGGCCCTACCCGGGAAGGTCCTGGGTTCAAGTGGGAGGATGGGATGGGGGTGCCCTCAGGGCTGTCTCAGTGATAGTGTCCTTGGGGAGCCTGGGGTGGGCTGTCTCCACTGGCTCTAAGCAAAGTGTAGCAGGGTGTCTTCGAGGTGCTGTCCCAGGTGGCTCTTTGTGTGAACAGTAGTTCAGCTGTCACAGCACAGGCTGTGGGTGGAAAGGGCAGCCTGAGGAAAGCACTCTTTCCCCTTCTGCTCCCCTTGAAAACAGGTAAGTTTCCACCCTCCTGGACACCGCCCCCATCCAGAGGACCCAGCAGTTTGCCCCCTCAGGCCCTTCTGTGAGGGACTGTACTACCCTCCTGCCTCAGACGCCCTGCTCTGACCACAGCCCAGCCCTCAGCTCCTGTCCAGCCCTCCGGCCATGGCTGCTGGAAGAGAGGCCAAGACTTGCCATGGGAACTGCAATCACTCCCACCCTAGCGCAGAATGAAAGAGTGAAACCCCGCCCTGCTGTCCTGTCTGCTCATGCGCGTGAACCTGTTCTGATCAAGTTCTCCCGGCATCATTTGTCCAACTCCTCCCCTGGCTTCCGAGGCCCCTCCGAGGTTCTGTGGCCTTCGGGCTAGATTCCCATAGCCTCCTTAGCATCACACGTCTCTCCTCTCCCTACCCTCTCAGTAGTTCTCAACCCTGGATGTGCAACAGGATCACCTGGGAAGCTTTATAAAATGCAAATTCCAGGGCCTCCATTCCTAGAAATACCAGTTTCCTGACTTGGGCACGGGACCTGGGCAACTGTATTTATTTTCTGTAGAAACTAGAGATTTACGATTACTAACACTTGATGAGCATGACAGCGTGCTGAGAAATAAGAATGCCTCCTTCTCATGATTAGTAAAATCATTTGTCACATTATTGGGTCTATCTATAATTTGTTACGACTAATATCTACAAGAAGCACTGGCTAAGAGTAATGGCACAACATAAAAGATATATGATTTGTTAGTATTCTCACTACCTTCAAACATCCTTAAATGCGGAAGAATTCAGTACAATGTCATGTACAGTCCATTCCATGAAGACAATTGAGCAAGTTTTTACTGGACATGCCTATTAAAAGTGGAGTCATACAACCATCAGAATGGGACAAAATATTTGCAAACGAAGCAACTGACAAAGGATTTATCTCCAAAATATACAAGCAGCTCATGCAGCTTAATATCAAAAAAACAAACAACCCAATCCAAAAATGGGCAGAAGACCTAAATAGACATTTCTCCAAAGAAGATATACAGATTGCCAATAAACACATGAAACGATGCTCAACATCATTAGAGAAATGCAAATCAAAACCACAATGAGGTATCACCTCACACCAGTCAGAATGGCCATCATCAAAAAATCTACAAACAATAAATGCTGGAGAGGGTGTGGAGAAAAGGGAACCCTCTTGCAC